>NW_024070205.1:27593068-27831062 GCF_014754425.2 Oryx dammah
GTTTTCTATGTAGAGGATCATGTCATCTGCAAACAGTGAGAGTTTTACTTCTTCTTTTCCAATTTGGATTCCTTTTATTTCTTTTTCTGCTCTGATTGCTGTGGCTAAAACTTCCAGAACTATGTTGAATAGTAGTGGTGAAAGTGGGCACCCTTGTCTTGTTCCTGACTTAAGGGGAAATGCTTTCAATTTTTCACCATTGAGGATAATGTTTGCTGTGGGTTTGTCATATATAGCTTTTATTATGTTGAGGTATGTTCCTTCTATTCCTGCTTTCTGGAGAGTTTTTATCATAAATGGATGTTGAATTTTGTCAAAGGCCTTCTCTGCATCTATTGAGATAATCATATGGTTTTTATTTTTCAATTTGTTAATGTGGTGAATTACATAGATTGATTTGCGGATGTTGAAGAATCCTTGCATCCCTGGGATAAAGCCCACTTGGTCATGGTGTACGATCTTTTTAATGTGTTGTTGGATTCTGATTGCTAGAATTTTGTTGAGGATTTTTGCATCTATGTTCATCAGTGATATTGGCCTGTAGTTTTCCTTTTTTGTAGTATCTTTGTCAGGTTTTGGTATTAGGGTGATGGTGGCCTCATAGAATGAGTTTGGAAGTTTCCCTTCCTCTGCAATTTTCTGGAAGAGTTTGAGTAGGATAGGTGTTAACTCTTCTCGAAATTTTTGGTAGAATTCAGCTGTGAAGCCGTCTGGACCTGGGCTTTTGTTTGCTGGAAGATTTCTGATTACAGTTTCAATTTCCGTGCTTGTGATGGGTCTGTTAAGATTGTCTATTTCTTCCTGGTTTAGTTTTGGAAAATTGTATTTTTCTAAGAATTTGTCCATTTCTTCCAGGTTGTCCATTTTATTGGCATATAATTGCTGATAGTAGTCTCTTATGATCCTTTGTATTTCTGTGTTGTCTGTTGTGATCTCTCCATTTTCATTTCTAATTTTATTGATTTGATTTTTCTCTCTTTGCTTCTTGATGAGTCTGGCTAATGGTCTGTCAATTTTATTTATCCTTTCAAAGAACCAGCTTTTGGCTTTGTTGATTTTTGCTATGGTCTCTTTTGTTTCTTTTGCATTTATTTCTGCCCTAATTTTTAAGATTTCTTTCCTTCTGCTAACTCTGGGGTTCTCTAATTCTTCCTTTTCTAGTTGCTTTAGGTGTAGAGTTAGGTTATTTATTTGACTTTTTTCTTGTTTCTTGAGGTATGCCTGTATTGCTATGAACTTTCCTCTTAGCACTGCTTTTATAGTGTCCCACAGGTTTTGGGTTGTTGTGTTTTCATTTTCATTAGTTTCTATGCATATTTTGATTTCTTTTTTGATTTCTTCTGTGATTTGTTGGTTATTCAGAAGCGTGTTGTTCAGCCTCCATATGTTGGAATTTTTAATAGGTTTCCTCCTGTAATTGAGATCTAATCTTAGTGCATTATGGTCAGAAAAGATGCTTGGAATGATTTCGATTTTTTTGAATTTATCAAGGTTATATTTATGGCCCAGGATGTGATCTATCCTGGAGAAGGTTCCATGAGCACTTGAGAAAAAGGTGAAATTCATTGTTTTGGGGTGAAATGTCCTATAGATATCAATTAGGTCTAACTGGTCTAATGTATCATTTAAAGTTTGCGTTTCTTTGTTAATTTTCTGTTTAGTTGATCTGTCCATATGTGTGAGTGGGGTATTAAAGTCTCCCACTATTATTGTGTTGTTGTTAATTTCCCCTTTCATACTTGTTAGCATTTGTCCTACATATTGCGGTGCTCCTATATTGGGTGCATATATATTTATAATTGTTATATCTTCTTCTTGGATTGATCCTTTGATCATTATGTAGTGGCCTTCTTTGTCTCTTTTCACAGCCTTTGTTTTAAAGTCTATTTTATCGGATATGAGTATTGCCACTCCTGCTTTCTTTTGGTCTCTATTTGCATGGAATATCTTTTTCCAACCCTTCACTTTCAGTCTGTATGTGTCCCTTGTTTTGAGGTGGGTCTCTTGTAAGCAGCATATAGAGGGTTCTTGTTTTTGTATCCAATCGGCCAGTCTTTGCCTTTTGGTTGGGGCATTCAATCCATTTACGTTTAAGGTAATTATTGATAAGTATGATCCCGTTACCATTTGTTTTATTATTTTGGGTTCGGGTTTATACTCCCTTTTTGTGTTTCCTGTCTAGAGAATATCCTTTAGAATTTGTTGGAGAGCTGGTTTGGTGGTGCTGAATTCTCTCAGCTTTTGCTTGTCTGTAAAGCTTTTGATTTCTCCTTCGTATTTGAATGAGATCCTTGCTGGGTATAGTAATCTGGGCTGTAGGTTATTTTCTTTCATCACTTTAAGTATGTCTTGCCATTCCCTCCTGGCCTGAAGAGTTTCTATTGAGAGATCAGCTGTTATCCTTATGGGAATCCCCTTGTGTGTTATTTGTTGTTTTTCCCTTGCTGCTTTTAATAGTTGTTCTTTGTGTTTGATCTTTGTTAATTTGATTAATATGTGTCTTGGGGTGTTTCGCCTTGGGTTTATCCTATTTGGGACTCTCTGGGTTTCTTGGACTTGGGTGATTATTTCCTTCCCCATTTTAGGGAAGTTTTCAACTACTATCTCCTCAAGGATTTTCTCATGGTCTTTCTTTTTGTCTTCTTCTTCTGGGACTCCTATAATTCGAATGTTGGAGCGTTTCATATTGTCCTGGAGGTCTCTGAGATTGTCCTCATTTCTTTTAATTCGTTTTTCTTTTTTCCTCTCTGATTCATTTATTTCTACCATTCTGTCTTCTATTTCACTAATCCTATCTTCTGCCTCCGTTATTCTATTATTTGTTGCCTCCAGAGTGTTTCTGATCTCATTTATTGCATTATTCATTGTATATTGACTCTTTTTTATTTCTTCTAGGTCCTTATTGAACCTTTCTTGCATCTTCTCAATCCTTGTCTCTAGGGTATTTATCTGTGATTCCATTTTGACTTCAAGATTTTGGATCATTTTCACTATCAATATTCGGAATTCTTTCTCAGGTAGATTCCCTATCTCTTCCTCTTTTGTCTGGTTTGGTGGGCATTTCTCCTGCTCCTTTACCTGTTGGGTATTCCTCTGTCTCTTCATCTTGGTTATATTGCTGCGTTTGGAATGGCCTTTTTATATTCTGGTAATTTGTGGAGTTCTCTTTATTGTGGAGCTTCCTCACTGTGGGTGGGGTTGTATCAGTGGCTTGTCCAGGTTTCCTGGTTAGGGAAGCTTGTGTTGGAGGTCTGGTGGGTGGAGCTGGGTTTCTTCTCTCTGGAGTGCAGTGGAGTGACCAGTAATGGGTTATGAGATGTCTAAAGTTTTGGAGTAACTTTGAACTGCCTGTATATTGAAGCTCAGGGGTGTGTTCCTGTGTTGCTGGAGAATTTGTGTGATATGTCTTGCTCTGGAACTTGTTGGCCCTTGGGTGGAGCTTTGTTTCAGTGTAGGTTTGGAGGCATTTGATGAGCTCCTATTGCTTAATGTTCCCTGAATTCAGGAGTTCTCTGATGTTCTCAAGCTTTGGACTTAAGCCTCCTGCTTCTGGTTTTCGGTTTTATTTTTACAGTGGTCTCTAGACTTCTCCATCTATACAGCACCAATGATATAGTATCTAGGCTAAAGATGAAAGGTTTCTCCACATTGAGGGGCACCCAGAGAGGTTCACTGGGTTACATGGAGAAGAGAAGAGGGAGGGGGTAGTTAGAGGTGACTGGAATGAGATGCGGTGAGATCAAAAGAGGAGAGAGCAAGCTAGTCAATAGTCACTTCCTTATGTGCGCTCCATAGTCTGGACCTCTCAGCGGTATTTACGGAGTTATACAGGGGAGAGGAGAGAGAGGAAGTAGACAGAGGTTGCCAGGAGGGTAAGAGAGAGGAATGAAAAGGAGAGAGACAGGTCCAGCCAGTAATCAGTTCCTTAGGTGCTCTCCACCATCTAGAACACACAGAGAATCACAGAGTTGGATATAGAAGAGATGGGGGGGGGGGGGGGGGGAGACAGAGGCCACCTGGTGGAGAAAAAGGAGAGTCCAAAAGGAGGAGAGAGTGGTCAAGCCAGTAATCTCGCTGTCAGGTAAGATTGGGTTATGAAATGTACAAGATTGACAACAAAAACCGAAAAGCAAAGATTAAAAACCTAGAGTAGAGGTTAGATTTTCAAAAATACAATGTTAAAGAGACGAAGCAGAAGGAAGAAAGAAAAAAAAGAGAAAAGATTAAAAAAAATAATAATAATATTAAGAAAAAGAAATAAGGAAAAAAATATATATAAGAAAAAAAAAAAAACACCCAAGATTAAAAATGAAATACCAACAACAACCACGCGAAGACTATATATGGTGTTTGCTTTAAAAAAGTAGTCTTTTTTTTTTTTTGAAAAGTAATAGTTATAGAAATATAAAGTAGAGAAATAGAAGACTTAACAGTTAAAAAAAAGTTTGAGAAAAAAAAAAAAGAAAGCAAAAAAAAAAAAAAAAAGGAATGATTGTAAAAATTGTGAAGATATATCTGGCCCTTCTCTGATGTTGTGGGCCGTGTTGGTCACTTCCAAGGCGTTTCCCTCTGTTTAGCTTCTGTTTGCTGGTCTCTTCAGGGTCTGAATTCCGTCCTGACACATGGGGGCGGTGGAGGACACTTTTTTTTTTTTTTTTTTTAGGCTCACTAGTTCAGTCGCGCTGTGGGGAGGGGGGGGATGCTGCAAACTAATAGCACTGTCGTGGGCACACAGCGTCTCAACCCCGCTGGACCTGTCTCCCCCCACGACGCACAAACCGCTCCGGCTCCACGGAGCTCAGCCAGGAACCATCCGAGGCCAGCCCCAGGCTTCGCGCACCTCCCCGGTCCAAGCCGCTCGGTTTTGGCGCCCAGGTAACCCTCAGAGGCACAAACTTGTTTGGGACTGCGCTCTGCGCCCCTCCCGGGTCCGAGCAGCTCGGGAGCTTGGCGAGCGCAGTCGCCGGGACTTGTCCCCTTCTCTGTTTCTACTGCTCAGTTTTCTGGGTGTACTGCTGGCGCTCCTTGTGAGGCGGGTGGTGACTGTCCTGCATCCCCTGAAGTCTCAGCAAAGAAGCCTGCCTGCCGCTTTTCAGGTAGTCTCTCCGGGGCTGCGATTGCCCCTTTCCAGCCCTTACAGCTCTGGCTGCCTGTCCCCGGCGGGGGATGGTCTGCAGCCGGCTATTTCCGTTCAGTCCTTTGTTCTGTGCGCGCTCCTGGCGGGGTCTTATGTTCCAGCTTTTCGCGTGGTGGCTATCCCCCAGTCTGGTTTGCTCGCCCAAGTTCGTTCGCTCTGGTTACGCGTGGGGCGTTTCTGCCCGCTTCTTACCCAGCGCGGCAGCCCGCGTCTCCCGCGCTTCCCTGCCCTGCCCCCACTTGCTAGCGGCGGCTGCAGGCGTCTGCGCGGCTTTTCCGCTGGGGGAGTTACTGTTGGGCTCGTAATCTGTTGGTTTTAATTATTTATTCGTTTTTCCTTCCTGTTATGTTGCCCTCTGTGTTTCCAAGGCTCGCCTTAGACTCGGCAGGTAGAGTGTTTCCTTGTGTTTGGAAACCTCTCTTCTTAGAATTCCCTTCCCGGGACGGGCTTCCCTTCCCGGGATGGAGCTCCCTCCCCACCTCCTTTGTCTCTTTTCTCGTCTTTTATATTTTTTCCTACCTGGTTTTGAAGACACTGATCTGCTTTTCTGGTTGCCTGATGTCCTCTGCCTGCATTCAGAGGTTGTTTTGTGGAGTTTGCTCTGTGTTGAAATGATCTTTTGAGGAATTTGTGAGGGAGAAAGTGGTCTTCCCTTCCTATTCCTCCGCCATCTTAGGACCGCCCTCTGTCTCTGCTTTTTAATATGCTGTTTAGGTTGGTCATAACTTTCCTTCCAAGAAGTGTCTCAATTTCATGGCTGCAATCACCATTTGCAGTGATTTTGGAGCCCAGAAAAATAAAGTTAGCCACTGTTTTCACTGTTTCCCCGTCTATTTGCCATGAAGTGATGGGACCAGATGCCATGATCTTAGTTTTCTGAATGTTGAGCTTTAAGCCAACTTTTTCACTCTCCTCTTTCACTTTCATCAAGAGGCTCTTCAGTTCCTCTTCACTTTCTGCCATAAGGGTGGTGTCATCTGCATATCTGAGGTTATTGATATTTCTCCTGGCAATCTTGATTCCAGCTTGTGCTTCTTCCAGCCCAGCATTTCTCATGATGTCCTCTGCATGTAAGTTAAACAAGCAGGGTGACAACATACAGCCTTGATGTACTCCTTTTCCTATTTGGAAACAGGCTGTTGTTCCATGTCCAGTTCTAACTATTGCTTCCTGACCTGCATACAGGTTTCTCAAGAGGCAGGTAAGGTAGTCTGGTATTCCTATGTCTTTAAGAATTTTCCACAGTTTATTGTGATCCACATAGTCAAAGGCTTTGGCATAGTCAACAAAGTAGAAATAGATGTTTTTCTGGAACTCTCTTGCTTTTTCAATGATCCAGCAGATGTTGGCAATTTGATCTCTGGTTCCTCTGCCTTTTCTAAAACCAGCTTGAACATCTGGAAGTTCATGGTTCACATACTGCTGAAACCTGGCTTGGAGAATTTTGAGCATTAGTTTACTAGCGTGTGAGATGAGTGCAATTGTGTGGTAGTTTGAGCATTCTTTGGCATGGCCTTTCTTTGGGATTGGAATGAAAATGGACCTTTTCCAGTCTGGTGGCCACTGCTGAGTTTTCCAAATTTGCTGGCATATTGAGTGCAGCACTTTCACAGCATCATCTTTCAGGATTTGAAGTAGCTCAACTGGAATTCCACCACCTCCACTAGCTTTGTTCGTAGTGATGCTTCCTAAGGCCCACTTGACTTCACATTCCAGGATGTCTGGCTCTAGGTGAGTGATCACACCATCATGATTATCTGTTTACTCATTACTTAAAAGAGGAGTATGATCTCTTTCCACAGTGTTAGGAAGTGGCTTAGAATAGCAGTCTCCAATCTTGTTGGCACCAAGGACCAGTTTCAGGGAAGACAAGTTTTCCTTGGACTGAGGGTGGGGAAGAGTATTGTTTCGGGATGATTCAAGTGCATTTACATTTATTGTGCACTTTATTTCTATTATTATTACATCAGCTCTATCTCAGATCATCAGGCATCAGATCTCAAAGTCGGCAGCCCCCTGGCTTATATGGTATAAAATGGAGGGCACAGTCTCTGACAAGCAGAATGAGTTCACTAAAGGGTGGTGCCTTTCCCTTTCCAAGATTAATAGAGCTAATAGTAATGGCTTTCTTGGTGGCTCAGTGGTAAAGAATCTGCCTGCCAATACTGGAGACATGGGTTTGACCCCTGGGTCGGGAAGATCCCCTGGAGAAGGAAAATATCAACCCACTCCAGCACTCTTGCCTGGGAAATTTCATGGAAAGACAAGCCTGGCAGGCTACAGTTCATGGGGTCACGAAAGGGTCAGACTAAACAACAACAATAACAGAAATGGCCCTGCAACCATGGAAACAATGATTGTCTGCATTGGGGGGACTACTGGGTACCAGTCGTCAGGCTTAGAGCTTCATCTCCTATAGTCCTCAGCACAGACACCTATAGGGGAAATATTATCATCAGCACCATCATTTCTGTTTTTCAAATGAGAACACTGAGGCTTGGAGAAGTGAACTGATTTCCCCAGTTCTGACAGCTAACAGAGCAACAAGACATAGGTCTATTCCACTTGGAGTAAAAGCCAAGTTCCTTGTGATGCCCACAGGGACCTCCTTGATTTGATCCTGTCTCTCTTGTTTTCTGCCTTTCTTGTTTCTCCATCAGTCTCCTGATCCCTCAGTTCCAGCCTTACTCATGTGGCCATGTCACAGGATCCACATCGCTCCTGCATGGGCCATCCCCTCTGTCTGGAACATTTTCCCCCAGTGAGCACATGACTAACTTCAAGAATGTGCCCGAATGTTATCTTCTCAAAGAAACTTACTGTGACTTCCCTATTTAAGGTTCTACCACTACCTTTGCTCTAGGACCTCCCAAACTTCTTTACCCTGGCCAATTGTTTTTCCCTTTCACTCTTATCACCTTCTAACCTACATAGAATTAACTTATTTATGTGTTTTCTGTATATGCATTGGGCTTTACTAAATGAGAGCTTCTCCCAGAGCAGAAACTTTTGATTTGTTCATACATTCCCTACACCTGAAACCACATCTGACCTACTACAATCTGTGAAGATATATGGAAAGAACAAATTAGTCCATGAATGACCAGGCTCTCAAGGTCTTAGGCACAGCAACCACCTCCATGCACAGCTAATGCCAACATCTTTCATTCATGATGTGACATTTGTCCTTACAGAAGTCCAAGCAGCAAGTTCTTTCATAACCTCTCATCCTCCAGCTTCCCTGGTGGCTCAGATGGTAAAGAATTCACCTGCAATGTGGGAGACCTGGGTTCGATCCCTGGGAGGAGGGCATGGCAACCCACTCTGGTATTCTTGCCTGGAGAATCCCCATGGACAGAGGAGCCTGGCAGGCTACAGTTCATGGGGTTGCGAACAGTAGGACCTGACTGTGCGACTAAGCATACACAGCACAGCGCATCCTCCAGCATCATAGAGATTATATGAGAGGTGGAACGACAAAATGATTCTTCAGGGCTTATGACTGGGTTGGGGAGATAAGACACACAGTTCAAGCAGCGGATAACACAGTCTGTTCACTTGTGGATTGTGTAAGGCAGACATGAGGTCCTACGGGAATCCATATCAGGGTGCTGAACACAAGCAAGCCTCATTGGGAACCAACTTCATGGAAGAGATAGGAGTCAAGCTGGGTCTCTAAGGGATTGGAATTGGTGGAATGGATGGAAAAGCCCATTCCTGAGTGAGGAACTCTATGGACAAAGCCATAGAGG
Source organism: Oryx dammah (assembly GCF_014754425.2). Lineage (NCBI taxonomy): Eukaryota > Metazoa > Chordata > Mammalia > Artiodactyla > Bovidae > Oryx > Oryx dammah. Next base: position 27,601,958 of record NW_024070205.1, read on the forward strand.
CTGGAATGGGTACATGTGTGGGATGCCCCAGAGCCCATGCTCTGTAACAAAAGAAGCCCCCTCAATGAGAAACCTGCTCACCACAACTAGAGAAAGACCACTCAGTAACAAAGAGCCAGGACAGCCAAAGTAAATAAATAAAATTAAAGATAGGCCCGTGCATCCGAATTAGGTGATGATATTGAAAGGTGGGTACAAAGAGAAACTCTGGCCTCCAGCATCCACTTAGCATTGGCTATGGTGCTAGACAATTTCTCATTTAATTCTCAGAGTATCCATTGGAGATGGGCAGGTTTTTTTTGATCCATTTCACAAATGATGAAATCAGTTAACTTATCCAAGACCAAAGTGTTCCCAGGTGGCTCAGTGGTAAAAAATCTTCCTGCCAATACAGGAGACCTGAGTTCAATCCCTGGGTCAGGAAGATCCCCTGGAGTGGGACATGGCAACCCACCCAGTATTCTTACCTGGGAAATCCCGTGAACAGAAGAACCTGGAGGGCTACAGGCCATGGGGTTGCAGAGAATCAGACACAGCTGAACAACTGAGTGCACATCCAAGACCAAACTGTTAAGGAATTGTGGAGGCAACACTTTTACTTGAGCACTGGGGATGTTCCAAGCCCCCACTTGGCTAATGCAGATGATGTGGGCAGATAACAGGGACCCAAATGCTGGCATGAAGAATATGTCTCCCAAAGTCACTGTCATATCTCTCATCTTTAACTCTGACTCTCTCATGAGCCTAGTAGGAAGGAGGAGCCAGTGGGGAGGAATAGGGTAGTAGAGTAGACATCTCTTATAACTTCCTAGAGGAACAACTTTTTTCTAGTAACGACTGACAATGTGGCAGAACTGCCAGAAGCACATGAAATCAGCTATGTAAATTGCAAAGCATTAAATCACAGTTCAGTTCTTCAGCAGTGAAAAATTACAATTACTTTCACCAATATGGAAAAGCAAAGAAACGAGTTCTCTGTTGTGGTTGTTGTTCACTCACTAAGTTGGGTCTGACTCTTTGTGACCCCATGGACTGCAGCACACCAAGTTTCATTGTCCTTCATGTTTGCTCAAACTCATGTCCATTGAGTCAGCGATGCCACCCAACCTCTGTTGCCCTCTTCTCCTCCTGCCCTCAATCTTTCCCAGCATCAAGGTCTCTTCCTGTGAGTCAGCTCTTTGCATCAGGTGGTCAAAATATTGGAGCTTTAGTTTCAGCATCAGATTCCTTCCAATGACTTTTCAGTGTTGATTTCCTTTAAGATTGACTAATTTGATAGCCTTGCTGTCCAAGGGACTCTCAAGAGTGTTCTTGTGAGCACCACAATTCGCAAACATCAATTCTCTGGTGCCCAGCCTTCTTTGTGCCCCAACTCTCACATCCATACATAACTACTGGAAAAACCATAGCTTTGACTATATGGATCTAAATTTGTCATGGCTTTCCCTCCCAGGATCAAGTGTCTGGTAATTTCATGGCTGCGATCACTATCCTCAGTGATTTTGGAGCCCAAGAAAATAAAATCTGTCACTGCTTCCACTTTTCCCCCTTCTATTTGCTATGGAACTCTCTAGTATAACTCAGTGGGTGGTGGCCCTTTAATCACACCCGTCATCCAGGCTGAATTCAGTTCACCAGGTTCATGAGTGTGTCTGCTCCTGGTAACACCTGCAAAAATTCCCCTCTTGGTATTGAGATGTACAGGGTTCCTACAGGGGCATGGGGCGTGCTCTCCTTTGGTTCTTTGTTGCATTGTTTTGATTGGTTCTGGTTTCCTTCTTGGTAATTGTCTGTATATGTGTGTGCATGTAGAAGGTAGATGCATGCATACATGCATATATGCACACTCACACACATGTGTGCACATACACACAAACAATAAGTCTTTCTCTCTCTATTCTCCCTGGACCTCATAACACTCTTCCTATAGACCTATTTACTTATTTCATTTTTTAAAATTGAATTATAGTTTATTTACAATGTTATGCCAAAGCTGGTTTCTTTTCTGTTATATATATACATATGTTTTTATTGGAGTATAATTGCTTTACAATGTTGTGTTAGTTTCTGCTGTACAATGAAGTGAATCAGCTGTATGTATATACATATGAATATATGTATATATCCTCCCTCCTACCCCTCCCCCCATCCCACCCCTCTAGGTCATCATCGAGCACTGAGCTGGGCTTCCTGTGGTTTATAGCAGGCTCCCACTAACTACCTATTTTACACATGGTCATGTATATATGTCAATTCTAATCTCCCAATTTGAAATAGGTTCATCTGTACCATTTTTCTAGATTCCACATGTAAGGGTTAATATATATTTGTTTTCCCCAATGCTGGTTTTTATTGAGGCATAATTTACTTAAAATGCACAGCTCTCAGTGTATAATTCAATTAGCTCTGAACATGTACACCCTGAGTCCACTCCCCCAGTCAAAATCTAGACCATGTCCATCTTTCCACAAAGTTCCGTCATACCCTTTCCAAATCAATACTCACCCTCTACCCCTCCACAGGACTTCCCTGATAGCTCAGCTGGTAAAGAATCTGCCTGCAGTGCAGGAGACCGTGGTTAATTCCTGGCTCAGGAAGTTCCCCTGGAGAAGGGATGGTCTACCCACTCCAGTATTCTTGGGCTTCCCAGGTGGCTGAGACAGTAAAGAATCTACCTGCAATGCAGGAGACCTGAGTTTGATCCCTGAGTCAGGAAGATTCCCTGGAAAAGGAAATAGCAACCCACTAGAGTATTCTTGTCTGGAGAATCCAATGGACAGAGGAGCCTGGTGACCGTCCATAGAGTGACAAAGAGTCAGACAGGACTAAAGCAACTTAGCACGCATGCATAGCTCTCCACAGAGGCAACTTCTCTTCTGGCTTCTATCATCACAGTTCTTGTTATTATAAAAATTCATTTAAAAGTAACAGTGTATTCATTTTTTGTGCTTCCTTTTTCACTTGGCAAAATATTTTTTGAGATTCACTCATATTGCTCCTTTTATCCAGAGTTCACTATTATGGACTGAAATGTCTCCCCAAAATTCATATGTTGAAGCCCTAACCCCCAAATATGATGATATTTGTAGATGGGGCCTTAGGGAGGTGATTAGAGTTAGGTGAGGTCATAGGGGTGGGGACCTCAGGTTGGGATTAGTGCCTTTATAAGAAGAGACACCAGGGAGCTTGCTCTCTTTCTGAACACTTGCACAGGGAAAGACCTTTTGAGGACAGTGAGCAAGCCAGGAAAAGAGCCGTCACCTGAATCCTGCCCTACCTACAGCCTGATCTGAGACTTCCAGCCTTCAGAACTATGAAGGCATCTGTTGTTGAAGCTGGCTTCAACAGCCACAACAGTGGCTGCTATATTGTTATGGCAGCCTGGGTAGAGTAATACATTTGTTCTTTTTACTTCCATTTCATTGCATTGTAGGAACATACTGCAATCTGTTCATCTACTCATAGGCATTTGTGTTATTTCCAGTTTGGGGCTGTTACAAATCAAACTACTAAGAACACCCTTGACTGCTTGATTTTTCCTCTCTGTTCTCTCCCACACTGCCCCTTCTCTAACTGGTTAAGAATTTATGTTTAAAGTTTCCTAGAACTCCCTGACATCTTCACAAGGATGTCTTGGAAGGATGCTCAGGCCCAGGGGTGCTTATCACCAGATGTACTCTTCTGCACCACCCCACTGCTACTGCCCACCCATCAAAGATTTTAGCTGCATTTCATGAAAATCTCTCCCTAGCCATTCAAGTCTGCGTTTCTAGAAAGGGAAAATTTGCTGTTGTTTTTTAGTGGCTAAATCATGTTTGACTCTTATGCGACTCCAAGACTGTAGTCCATCAGGCTCCTCTGTCCATGGGATTCTCCAGGCAAAGCAATGGATTGCCAATTCCTTCTCCAGGGGTTCTTCCTGACTCAGGGATCAAATCCACATCTCCTGCATTGGCAGGTGGATTCTTTACCACTGAGCCACCAGGAAAGCCCAGAGAGAGGGGAATAGAGAGCACAAAATGAGAAGGGAGAAAGCCAGGAAGGGAAGTGGCCAGAGCACAAACTCCTCGCCCCACCATCCCCTCAGGGCCTGGAGCCTGGCACCAAGGACTCACAGACATCTGCACTCTCGCAATTGCACTACTGCCCTTCTTCTGGATTGAGCTAACTAGCCACATTCATTAAAGTTATGGTTATTTATGGCCCTTAACGAGGGTCCACTGGATAGAATGCACTCTGACATTGTCTTGTGGATATCAGAGGCAAAGATGAGGGGAAGAAGTGGGGCAGGGAAAAGACAAAGAAGAGAGGAGGTGTGGTCAGCTAATATTTCAAATGAGCATGATATTTTGAGGCTATATTAAACAGTAAGGAATGTACACGGGAAAACTGACTCATGCATACATAGTGCTTTAAAGTAAGAACACAGAATAACATAAAACACCTAGCATTAGGTTCAAAACATTAAAATAATTGATTCACAGGTAAATGCAAACTCAGGCCTTCCACTGCTGGAGCTAAGATTCCAGCCACTGTCTAACACAACCTGCTCCTCAGCTTGCCCTTTGGGGCACATAGCTTGTTCCACCAGAGGGGTTAATGAGATATTCTTGCAACTCTGTGATCACACCTGGTAGGTTTTCTTATCTTGAGACAACCATGCCCAGATCAAAGAGGAGAGACATGACAAACCTTTGGAACTTTTCTGGACTCTGGCCATACCTTTGAAAAGCTCCCGGGAAAGTGAGACTTTGCAAGGTTTGAGAGGTGACCCAGGCCTCTTCCCTGAGGTCTTGTCTCAAAAAGAGTAAGCCTCTTTGAGAAAGAACATCTGGCTCTTGGATGTTCTCCAAGGGAGCTCCCAGGACTGGGGGTCCATTTGGCAGAGACACCGGGGTAAATTTGGGTTCTAAGAGTCAGTGGAGTTGGCGAGAGTCAGCCAGTGCTATATTTTCACATCTCTTTGGTTGCCTAGTACTGGGAATTCTCATGAAGAACAAAAAGAGGGACAGAGAATTTACCTGTGTGTTTGGGGGAAGAAATTTCCCCTCATCACTTCTAGTGGGTTATGCACATTCTTCCAAGACAAGTTCTGCTAGAGGGCCAACCACACAGCTTGGCGGGCCCTGGCTGTATCATTGTAGATAACAGCTGGCTGAGAACACCAGGGTCCCTGAAACATAGGAAGTAGGATTTCTTTACAGGAACCTTAGTGGGATTCCCCTGGTGGCTCAGATGGTAAAGAATCTGCCTGCAATGCAGGAAACCTGGGTTCATTCCCTGGGTCAGGAAGAACCCCTGGAGAAGGAAATGGCAACCCACTCCAGTATTCATGCCTGGAGAATCCCATGAACAGAGGAGCCTTGTGGGCTACATTCCATGGGGTCTCAAAGAATTGGACATGACTGACTACTCTTTCATTTCAGGTACTATTATTTTACCCATTTTAGAGAGAGGAAAGAGGAAGCCCTGAGGATGGCCAACTGGTCATTGGAGGAAATAGGATTTAACATGGGTCTGATTCCAGACACTACTTCACAACAAGATGCTACACGTGAATGCCACCAGCACTCCCAGCTGTTTTTACTTTGACTTTATTATCATTTTCAGTCCTCTCTCTCTGCCTGACATTTTACCTTCTTTCACCATCTACCCTGGATCAAGACCTTTTGTCCTTCAGGGGAATTTGGTAAAAAGCATGTCTCATTCTCCTCCTCCGTGAAGCTGGTTCTAAAAACATTCGTGTTCCCTTGATGTGTCCCAGTTCGAGCCTGCATGGAAATGCGGTGAGTCAGAGAACCATGTGTCTTTTCTGGATAAAACCATGTCAGCTTCTGATCTGAGAATTACTCCCCCATTGCTCTAAGGCATCTGACTCCCACTCAGCCCACAGCCTGCAGCCAGGAACTGGAGCTGCTCCCAGTCTATTCCTGCTCCTTAACCCCTAAGACTCAAGCATATCTGCAGTGATGAGTATAATATTCAGAACAAAGCCTGTGAAATGTGCATGTTTCAGGGCCTCAGCTTCTCTTCAAAGTCCTTGCTGAGGCAGGGGAGGCATTTTCAACAATCAAGAGAAATGATGCTTTATGCTGGACAAAGAGAATTAGACAGGGAGACCTGAATCTTTGTTCTCTCTCTTTGTCACCTCACCCCTGGCCGTCAGAAACAAGGCTCTGTCAAAATAATTGTCCAATTTTTCCAACACGATCGATTTGCTGTAATTTTTTAAAAGAAAGAAAAGAAGGGAGCCACTGTTAAGCAAGCTGTCTTCTCCCCACGCTTTGCCTCCACCTCTCAGGGTCTGTGTCAAAGTCAAGGCATCCACAATGAGCTGAGTGGCCTGCAGACCCTCCCCACACCCACCCACCATCAGACATGAGAAGCCAGGCGCTTGTCCCACTGAGAGATGTACATGGGCAGCAGTAGCTAGGCCAGACTTCAAAGGGAACCCTGATACCTGCCCCCTGTATATTCCCACCCTGGCTATTTAGAGGAAGCCACAGAGGGCAGCATTTGAAGTGACAGCAAGAAAGGGAGATGGGAGAGAAAGAGGAGGTGGAGATGGAGGAGGAAGAGCTGCTGTCATCTCTGGAGATGGGATGACACGTTGCCACCTTCTCGTGTCCCCTGAAAGGTGGTAGCATGACACAAGCTCTCCTGAAAGCAACAAGTCAGCTCTTATCTCAGAGTCCCCTCCATATTTTGTTGCTTTCTTCATCCTCCTTGCCCCCAGTTAAATTCTGAGAGGGGTCAAAAGTCCATATTTTCCTGAGGCTGAGAAAAAAATGGAGAAATATAATGTACCCTGCTTCCCTGTGTATGATTTGCCCATCTGTGGATAGTTTTCTATGGTCCTATGGCCACACTCTAATGTTGATTTATTCAACACAGGTGTTTACTGAGTGTCTCCCACATGCCAGGCACTGTCTCCTATGCCAGAGGTACCTCACTGGGCAAAAATAAACAAGCATCCCTGCCCTCAAGGGTCTGACTTTCTGCTGAGAGGAGACAGTCAATAAATGAAGGAAGAAGGAACTTTCCTAGTTGTTCAGTGGTTAGGAATCCACATTGCAATGCAGGGGACGTGGGTTCGATCCCTGGTTGGCAAACTAAGATCCCACATGCTGTGGAGCAGCTGAGTGTGTGCACTCCAGTGCCCGAGCACCACAGCTAGAGAGTCCAGACACCACAACGAAAGAGCCTGCACAATGCAACAAAGACCCTGCGTGGTGCAACAAAGACCCGACATAGCCAAACAAATGAATAAGTACATGAGTAAATATTTTTAAAATAAATAAATACCTAAAAAATAAAGATGTTTAGTATGCCAGATGGAGACAAGTCCTTCAGGGAAAAAGTGGAGTAAGTGGACAGGGAGTGTGAAGTGGTTGGAAACTAAGCTCCGGGCATTCTAGATCAAGAAAACAGTCAGTGCAAAGTCCCTGGGGCAGAGAGACCTGATGTGTCTGAGGGACTGCGGGTGGCCAGGGTGTGTCTGGAGCACAGTGAGCACATTCGGAGCATCTCAGGAGATGGAAGAAGTGAGCGGATTGCGGAATTGTTCAGGTAGAGCTTTGTCGGCCATTGTAAGGACTGAAGCTTCACTCAGATATTCCCTTAACCTTGTGAAATGAAGGAGAACTCATAATAAGAGTCAGAGTGGGTTTGTGATGTGCTTGATAAAAACCTTCCAAAGTCCCCAGGGCTGCTGGGATGGAATAGAAGTGTCTTCACAATGTGAAGACTTACTTACCCTAGGGCTTGCTCTTGCCCCATGGAGGCCTTTAGTGCTAGGCAGCCCTCTGCTTGCTCCTCAAAGGTCTTCTGTCTTCACTCCCTTGATGAGCTCATCCAGTCTTGAGTCCTTTTCGCTGTGTATATTCTAACGATGGTCAAGTATATATATTTGGTTCAGATCCTTCTGAAAGCCAGGCTCATATACCCAACTGTCTGATCAGTGTCTTCACATGGATGTCTTTCAGAAATAACCCCCAAAATATCCATACCACAAGGCTGCTCCTCCCACAGCCTTCCCCCACCCAAAAGGTGGCACCCTTGTCCTTCTGGCTATGCAGACCTTGGCATCATTCTTGACTCCTCTCTCTCTCCTGTATCATTTCCTGTATTCAATCTGTCGGCAAGTCCTGCTGCCTCTACGTTCAAAATATCAAGGCTCTGACCACGGCCTACCACCTCCTCTGCTGCTGCCCTGACCTGAGCTGCCATCATTAATTCCACCACAGTCTCTGACTGTGACTGGGAGCTTCCTGATTTCACCCATCAAGATTCTATTCTCAACAAAGAACCCAGAATGCCACTCCTCCACGCAAGCCCGACATGGCTAGGACAGATCTTTATCTATTTCACTGCTGGGTCCCCAGCACCTTGAAGAGCACTGATATACAGAAGGTGCTTGATAAATATTTGCAAAAAACAGCTAAATCAGTGAAGTCTGGCCACTCCCTGCTGGCTCCAGGTCCTCGTCAGTCATGCTTATGTTTGCCTTTACCCTCTCAGAAAGCTACCTGCTGCCTCTCCAACCACACTCATTCCTCATCCATCAAATAATCAAAGACTGCCTGCTGTTTGCCAGGCATGGCATCAGGGCTCTGGAGACAGCAGTGGGCAGGGCAGGCAAGGGAGTGGGCATTTGCTTCAGAAGATAGACCCTGAATGGGCAAATGGGGTAGGAGTGTGATAAGTGCTAAAAAGAAGCAAGTGCAGTGATGGGGAAAAATGATGGTGGTCAAGGGGATGAACCTAGAAAATGCGAACAAAGAGGCCCTGTGGAAGAAAGAGAAGGACCTGGCTAAATGGAAGCCAGGAAGAGGTGCCACAAAGAGGAGAAGAGACAAAAGTTGAGGGCCTTGCCATGAGAAGGAGCCAGATTCTAGGATGTGATGGGTAGCTGAGCCAGATTCTGTGTGGTCTGAGATGAGGTTGATCACTGGGTGGTGGACCAGGCCCAGTTCAGGCAGGGCTATGCCAGGTCTATGATTTCTTCTTCTGTCACTGCAGCTGGCTCCAATCTCCTTCTTTCTTGAGCTCTTAGAATATTCATTGTCTCAAACACCTTTTAAACTGTGAAACATTTTCAAGTGAGAGCTTATACAGAAGCTCCCAAATAGCAGATATAAGTGAAACTATTCTGGCCTGGACTCCACCGTTTCTGCTAATTCTAAGGTCCTCTGATGGCTCCTTAAGAAATTTCATCAACCCCAAGCATTCCAGGTGCTTTTTTAAAAATTGTTATTGGAGTATAATTATTTTACAATTTTGTGTTAGTTTCTGCTGTACAGCAAAGTGAATCAATTATATGTATACGTATATCCCCTCCATTTTTTGGATTTCCTTCCCATTTAGGTCATCACAGAACCCTGAATAGAGTTCCCTGAGCTATATTGTGGGCTTCCCTGGTGGCTTAGAGGGTAAAGCATCTGCCCACAATGCTGGAGACCTGGGTTCGATCCCTGGGTCGGGAAGATCCCCTGGAGAAGGAAATGGCAACCCACTCCCATACTCTTGCCTGGAAAATCCCATACTCTTGCCTGGAAAATCCCATGGATGGAGAAGCCTGTAGGCTACAGTCTATAGTAGGCTACAGTCTATGGGGTTGCAAAGAGTCGGACACAACCAAGCAACTTCAGTTCTCATTAATTATCTATTTTATAAATAGTAGTGTGTGTGTGTGTGTGTGTGTGTGTGTGTGTGTGTGTGTGTAGAATGTCAATCTCAATCTCCCAATTCATCCTACCCTACCCCCTTTGTGTCCATAAATTTGTTCTGTACATCTGTGTCTCTCTTGGCATCTTCCCTGGTGGCTCAGACAGTGAAGAATCCGCCTGCAATGCAGGAAGGAGACCCAGGTTTGATTCCTGGGTCAGGAAAATCCCCTGGAGAAGGAATGGCTAACCACTGCAGTATTCTTGCCTGGAGAATTCCATGGACAGAGGATCTTGGTGGGCTACAGTCCATGGGGTCACAAAGAGGCAGACATAACTGAGTGACTAACACTTTCTGTGTCTCTATTTCTGCTTTGCAAATAGGTTTATCTGTACTATTTTTCTAGATTCCATATATATGTATTAATATGCAATGTTTGGTTTTCTCTTTCTGACATTTCATTCTGTGTGAAAGTCTCTAGGTCCATCCACATCTCTGAAAATGGAACAACTTTGTTCATTTTTGTGGCTGAGTAATAGTCCATCATATAAGCGCCACATCTTCTTTACCTATTCCTCTCCTGATAAACATTTAGGTTTCATTTAGGGGTTCATGTGCCTTTTGGAGTGATGGTTTTCTCCAGGTATATGCCCAGGAGTGGGATTGCAGGGTCATGTGATAGTTCTATTTTTAGTTTTTAAAGGAACTTCCATACTGTTCTCCATAGAGCCCTCTGGCCTGCAACACTTGTGCCAGCTCTGCCCTCTCTGGTCTCTGCCCACATGCGAGTCTTGTTTCCACAGAAGTCAACTTTCTGGTGGGGAATTTCACCTCTGACATCCCCTAATAGGCTGCTTAGTATTTTGGAGAGCATAATAAATATCCTTATTACTAAATTCCAGGGTTCTGCTGCTCCATTCCTGTCAAGGCTCCTAAGAACCTTCTCAAACTTCTGTATGTTTAAGAATTTCCAGGAGAGCAAGTAAAATTTTTAAAATGCCAGATCCCAGAATGGATTGGAGCTTAGGAATCTGCCTTTTCAACAAGGACCCCAGGTGATCCTGGAGGCTTCCCAGATGGCACTGTGGTAAAGAATCTGCCTGCCAATGCAGGAGATGCGAGAGGCATGGGTTCAGTCCCCAGGTGGGGAAGATCCTCTGGAGGGGGAAATGGCAACACATTCCAGTATCCTTGCCTGGAAATTTCCATGGAAAGAGGAGCCTGGAGGGCTATAGTCCACGAGGTCGCAAACAGCTGGACACAACTGAGTGACTGAGCACACTCATGCCAGGTGACCTTCATGCATGTGGTCTGTGAACCACTCTTTTCAAAACAATCTTGACAAGAAAGCCCCCAATAACTTTCAGTCATCTAGATTTTTGTTCCATTTCAAATCAACCAACTAGAGTTATGTATTTGCTGACTTATATTCAAACAGCTATAGTGATTCAGTACAATTTGAGGGTCAAGATCAGAAGCTGACTTTTCTCTTAAAAGTAAATCTGTTACCGTGTCAGAACTACCTGGCTTGTTGGACAAGCCTCTGACAAAAATGCACATTACTGACATTACTTTGATGAATGCTGAGCCTGGCATGAGGGTGGTGTTCTGTGTGATGGAGAACCCCCCTCCTCTGACTGTAAATTACCTGGGCGAGTAACCCAGTCCTCCATGGATGTGGTAGGAGATACAGAGCTTTATGCTGACAGCCTGACATGGTTTGGCAGAGATAAATTCTCTCCTGTGGGCATGAGGAATTGGGTGTGTTATGCTCTCTTCTAACTTCCCACATAGGGTTGTCAATTCCTTTTCACTCCTGTCTTCTGTATTCAGCTTACAGCTGCTCTGTCAGGAACCCCATCCAATTAAATCAAGACTCTCTAATTCCCAATTCAGCAAATAACACTAAGTTGGTAGTCAAAAAGATTTTGTGGAATGGCTAATGTAGTCACCATTAGAACCTGCTACATAGGACCCAATGCAGAGTGAAAATTAGGGCCCCTTGTTCAAACATTATTAAGCCTTTCAAAACAGCAATGTACTGCTCTGCTCAGTCATTCAGTTGTGTCTGACTCTTTTGTAACCCCATGGATTGTAGCCTGCCAGGCTCCTCTGTCCGTGGAATTTTCCAGGCAAGAATACTTAAGTGGGTTGCCATTTCCGACTCTGGGAGATCTTCCCGACCCAGGGATCGAACCCGCGTCTCTTGCCAGGATGGCTAAAGCAGATCATTAAACCCAGCTTGGGCCTCTCCTGTGCACAGGAACTGTGGGTCCACACCATGTGTACATCCATGGAGCTGGCCCTGGCCACTGTTAATGTCCTGTCAATTCCTTGGGCAGCCTAAACCTGTGAAGGAAGTGGCCCCAGGTCATGTAAAAGTCATTGCCTTTAAGGCAAAGAGTGACTCAAACAAGGTTCTTTGCGGTGGGTGTCCTCTTTCCTCTTTCCTGCTGTTGGCTCACAAACCACCCCCTGCTCCCAGCCCTCAGATGTCTAGCATCCTCCTTACTTAGGCAGAGTAAGTAACCCATTGGGTTGTAATGGTCTGTTTGCACCTCTGTGCCAGATGGATTGAGAATTCCAGGAAGAAAAGGACCAAACCTTTGTGTCCCCAACGACATAAACAGACCATAGAACATTTTCAGAACTCAATTAATGTCTGTTTAAATGACTGGAGGATAAATTAATAAATTAACTCAAGATGGGCAATGTTGGATCCTTATGGCCTGTGATAGGATTTTTCAAACTACATTCTGAGTTAACTTCCATGAGTACATTAATAAGTATGTATTAAAAAAAAAAAAAAAAACTAAAGTCATGTTGAACTCCTAAACTAGCATCTTCTGGAAACTTCCTTCCCAACCTTTGGTTCTGGAAGAGGCAACCTCAGCCCCATCTGGGAACTTTCTAGAAATGTAAAATTTGTAAACTCTCAGGCCTAACCCCAAACCTGGGACCCAGGAGCTGGGGCTCAGTGATTCAGCTTTTCACAAGGCCTTCAGGTGATTCTGATGCACCTCTTCTGAGAGAGTGTACATGGATGCTTACTCATGTCCAGCTCTTCGTGACCCCCACAGACTGTAGCCCACCAGGCTCCTCTGTCCATGGGATTTCCCAGGCAAGAAAGAATACTGTAGCAGGTTGCCATTTCCTCCTCCAGGCGACCTTCCTGACCCAGGGATCAAGTCCGCATCTCTTGTGTCTCCTGCATTGGCAGGCAGAGTCTTTACTGGCTGAGCTGTCGCAAAAGCCTCATCTGAGAGTACTAGTATTCTAAGGAAGACAGTTTGGAAAGCAGTGACCTAGTGGAATGCATGTGCAGATGCCCTTGGATTTTAACACAGATTAATAGTTGCAGCTGCAGTCTTAAATGTTTAGGAGGATTAAATTTTGTGATAGAATTTTACATAGCCAGTCAAAATCCTACAAGTTTGGCTCTTGATATAGGCCTTTATTCAACTCAGGAAGTAGGGCATTTGGATAAGAATAAGAGAGGAAAGATGAATGCTCATATTAAGTGTTTTTTTTATTATTTTTAATGATTTTTTATGTGGACCATTTTTAAAGTCTTTATTGAATTTGTTACAATATGGCTTCTGTTTTGTTTTTGGTTTTTTGATCATGAGGCATGTGGGATGTTAGTTCCTGGGCCAGGGGTTGAACCTGTCTGTACTCCCTGCATTGGAAAGCAAAGTCTTAACCACTGGACCACCAGAGTAGTCTGTTCTTTAAAGGACTGTTTGTTGATATAAAGCTAAAAGAGGATTAAGAAGATAGATGTGTAGTGGTAAAGGGCCAGGAGATCTACAAAACATGTGACCTTAACAAGTCAATTAAATAAGTCTTAATTTTTTTTCCGCCAAAAATGGAGATAATACCCAGGGCTGCTATGTATGGTTGGACAGGTTGTGCACCACACAACAGGATCAGCTGAGGCGAAGTGGAAGCTGATGTCCAGCTGAGCCAGGCTTTGCCACCACCACCTCCCCCGAACCCAGATGAGGGAGCATCTTTGTCTGTTTCACCCAGAGGCTCCCTATGAATCAGCTGAGGCTCTGACAAGACCTGTCTCTGCCTGCCTGCTTGAGCTAGAGGATCAAAAGAAATAACGAGTGAAAAAGCAATTTCAGAACTACAAGGTGTTGTATAAATAAAAAATAGGACCTTATTTTGATTGTTGCCACAATGGTATGCTTGTATTTTGACCATTTCACTCAACCAGACTGAATGCCTGATATGTTAATTGAACACAAGTCACTACCCATCTACCAAAGCTCTCACTGTCATGGTTGAAAAGGCAGCAAGACATGTTAGTCTCTGGAAAAGGGACTCACAGTAGCTCACTATATGCTGCAGGTTTTGCCAGTTTATGAGACAGTCACAAAGGACTGGCTGAGGCCTCTAATGGTCTGTAAGATGTTATAGTCAAACCTTCTCAACCAGTAGGTCTGAGTACTTAGTGGCAGATGCTTGGGGCCTCACCTTGTTGGAGCTGAGCTACCTGGAGGGAGAGAGCCAAACGCCTGGGAAGCCAGAGGCTCAGGTCACCAGACCTGTGGAGGTGAGCCAGGCCTGGGCTTCTGTTTACTGTGTGCTTAAGGGAAAAGATGGGGCTTCCCAGGTGGTGTGGACGAAAGAGACACAAGTTCGATCCCTGGGTCAGGAAGATCCCCTGGAGGAGGGCATGGCAATTCACTCCAGTTTCTGGCCTGGAGAATCCCATGAACAGAGGAGCCTGGTGGGCTACAGTCCATGGGGTTGCAGAGTCTGACACGACTAAGTGACTTAGCACACACATGAGAGGAAAGAAGACCCTTTCTAATATCTGTGCTGGGGACAACAAATGTCCTTGTTAGGATACTGCAGAATCCCCAATGACCTTATTTCATAAATTGTTTAGTCACTAAGTCTTGTCTGACTCTTTTGGGACCCTTTTCTGCCAGGCTTCTCTGTCCGTGGGATTTCCCAGGCAAGAATACTACAGTGGGTTACCATTTTCTTCTCCAGGGGATCTTCCAAACCCAGGGATCAAACCCAAGCCTCCTGCATTGCCAGGCAGATTCTCCACCATTGAGTCACCAGGGAAGCCTGATTTCATAAGTTTCAGGACCCAAAATAGAGCATCAGAAGCACTTTTTCTTGTAAAAGCAAGTGTGGTCTTGCTCACTGCCACCTTGTGGCAGCTTGGCACTGTAGCGTTGGTCTGGGGGAGCTGACACCTGCTTCCTGGGCACTTGGGACATGTGTAGAACTTCCCTTCCTTGGGAATGCCCCCTGTGTTTTATTTTCCCCAGTCTCCGTTTTGAGGAACAGAACCATTAGCCTGTGTCACTGAGATAGCTGGATAATCAGGGTAAACTTGGCCAATCAGTCAGGTCTCTCTTTGGCCCCCACCTTTCCTTCCACCTTCACCCCCCCCCCAAATTATAGAACCTTCAAGATTTCGTGCAACCCTGAAATATTTTTATTTTTCCCAAAAGGTGACTTGAGTGTTCCAGATAATATACTAAAAGATAGGTTTTATTTTTTATTGTTTCGTTTGGCAAATCAGAAATCCATCTCTAGCCCCTCCTGATCAGGCCCCACTGCTCTGCAATAACAGTTCCCCAAGGGATTTCTGCACTGGGAGATAAGGGAGCTGGCTGCCAGAGGGCCACCCGATCTTCAAACGCTGCCTAATTAAGTTCCAGCCAGCAGGCTACCTCTGCGGACCAAGGGACTCTGGGAAGATAAGAAACAAGACACATCCAGAGATGAAGGGCGGAGCTTTGCAAATGCGATGCAGCCCATCCTATTTGCAAAGGGAAATCAGTCTAACAGGGGTCCTGCAGACCTCTGAAAGAGCAAGGAAGAGTTGCCATTGGGTAGGAGGCTGCTGGCCTTTCTGCCACCCTCTGGAGCTTGGATGGAATGTGATTGTGTTATTCCCTGGGATGGGGAGATAAGGCTAGAAGTCATTAATGGAGAGAAGCACGTCTTCTCAGTTCCAGAAGGTAATCCCCAGGGACTCATTCCTTCTGAGCCTCCCACGGGGATGCGGAGGCACTAGAGGTGCACTGTTTATTCCTCTGACCTATGTATTTTGCTGCCTTTGTTAGAATTCTGATTACATTCTGTGGTCTTCCTGTTGCCAAACTGGTGTGTTTCTCTTGTTAATTTTATACAGGGTTGCTCCCACTTCCTGCACTTTGAATATAAGGGTTCCCAGGGCTTCAACTGTCCTTTCAAAAAATTTTTCTTTAAATAAGCATAACCCCCTCCCAAGAAATAACAAGATTTTGCTGAATTTAAAGACAGGTAAATCGAAAGATGTAAAACTGAAGGAATCTAGTCACCTTGATGCCTTTCCTAACTGCAGAGCATTATTTTTCTTTTTGGATATACTTAGATCTTTTTTTAATTTTTGCCCACACTCCATAGCACATGGGACCTTAGTTCCCCAACTCAGGATGCAAACTGTGCCCTCTGTATTGGAAGGCAGAGTCTTACCAGTGGACTGCCAGGGAAGCCCCTGAAAGTACTTAGATCTTAAGAGTATTGTTTCTTGACAGATTTCATGGTATATTATACAAACTCTAAAACTTGGAGATGCAAAATTTTTCAGCGGAAACCTTTATAAGATATATACCTTTTAGGAAAAATGATCAAAATTCATTGGAACAGTGATCCTTACTGTCTGGTTTCTTTGGGATCACCTACCCTTCTCCTCCTCCATTTTCAAAATAAATGAAATTCATGATTTTAATTAAAACAAATAAAAACTGATTTTGAGACTGTCCTAAACTTCTTTTAGATAACTAAGAAAAATTAAAGGAGGAAATTAGAGAATTTTTCCTCCTTAAATCCTCAATTATTATAAAGTAGCAAAGGTTCCAGTTACAAAATACCATGTACCTACTTCTTTAGCTATGTCTATTAAGATCCTTAATTTAATTCTTCAAATGTCTGTGCTGATGTTTTAATTCGGAGCAGATCCCAGACATTTAGAATCTTGGTTTTTCTGTTACAACTTTTCCTGCACCCTGTGCAGAAAACATGCACCCCGTGCTTCATTTTCCTCTATTGTCTCTCACTTTTAATTTTTGTCTGCCATGTTTATAGGCCACAGTTTGTCATTGCAAAGCCTGCATTCTGGCTCAGAAATTCAGCTCACCTCCTCAGTCATATGTGTATCTCTTCTTCTCAGGTCAGGCCCTGTCCTATATATTCTAGATGTATCGCCCACTTCAAATCTCACAGTGCCTCTGCAGGGTCAGTTGGATTTGCATTTTGAAACGAAAAAATAAAAGAGGCTGAAAGAAGTTAAATAACTTGCCCAAGGTCATCCAGCTACGAAGTAGATGAGGAGATATTAGAAGTCATCTTGATCACTGTCACATTATAACATAAAACCTAGAACAGAGGTGCAGTCAAATGTAGCTGGACAATAGGAGAGAATAGAACATCTGTGATGTGAGCTCTGGAAGGTCAGTAAGTGTGATGCCCACTCAGAAGCTTGTTCATAGGACAAAGTGGGATTAAATTATTCTCAGCAGCTCCTGGAATCACTAATTGAATAACAACAACAATGTGCTAAAGTTTTTGCCAAGCACTTTGGGCATTGCTCCCCTGCCATACAGCACTCCATCAATACAACTGCCCATCTTACAGAAGCGGAAACTGAGACCCAGGGAGTTTAGGTCATTAGCTCAAGGTCATACCATTGGTAAGTGGCAGAGCAGGGACCTGAACTTAGATCTTTCTGGTCCAAAGCTCAGTGTGTAGAGCACCAGATTGTGCCATCCTTACACCTATGGGATCAGGAGGTGGGCAGAGAACATGAGGGAAAGTGGGAAGCAGTGACCAGAAGGATATGTTCTGATACTTCCTATGTCCGTGTTAACCAGGAGAGACCTGGCATGTATCCTCTATCACTGAGATGAATCTTCATTGCTTACATGGTTGTGCTGAAACCATGTAACTCAGACTGGGACTTGAACCCACGGTCTTTTAACTGAAATTACACATCTGGCCTCAGGACTTAATGAACCTCGGGTTCCTGATGTCTCATCACAGAAAGAACTCAGTGAGAGACAAAATGATAGTGGATTTATTTATAGAAACACACTCCACAGACAAGTGTGGGCCATCTCAGAAGGCGAGAGTGGCCCCAGGGTAAGTGGTTGTCAGTTTTTATAGGCATGGGTAATTTCATAGGTTAATGAGTTGCAGGAGAATTCAAGCTATTTGGGGAAAGGAGAGGCGATTTCCAGAAATTTGGCCACTTTCTGACCTTGATGGTCAGCCTTGGAACTGCCATGGCACCTGTGGGTGTGTCAATTAGCTTGCTGATGTGTTATAAGTGCATACTCAAGGTCTAGAAGAAATCAACCAGTGCATCATCTTGGATCCATTTGGTTCTAATCAGTTTATGTCACATCTTTGGATTATGTCATCCTTTTAAATGTTGTGCCCTGCTTCATTCTCTCCTGTTTCAGTTCTAACTGTATTTTTGGAAACTTAACTTTAAAAGCACAGGCAAAGAAAGTACCTCCCTGGCAGTCCAGTGGCTAAGACTCCATATTTCCACTGCAGGGTACGTGGGTTCAGTCCCTGGTAAGGGAAGTAAGATCCTGCATGCTGCACACCATGGCAAACAAATTAACTAACATATAAATAAAAATAAAAACACAAGCAAACAAAGACCAGTGCCAAGGATCTGAACACCCCTGTCTTGGTAAATCTACCAAACACACATTCCAAACTTCAGTCACCTCTCAGGCATTCCCAACAACACCAGCCTGGAGAGAGAGTAAGAGGTTGTTGGCACAGGAGTGGCTCTGCACAGAACAGTAGCAACCAGAGGGGCCTGCAGGGCTGGTAGAGACAGGTGCTAAAGACTCCAGGTGTCCTCTAACAGGTCCAGATGAGACGTATGATTCCTTCCCTTCACCTCTCCTGCCATGTACATACATGCACAGTTTTTACTCCTCCCAACCTATGCCATTCACAAGTGGCAGAGGGACAAGGTCACGCTTGGGCTCCTCATCACAGAACTTGAAAACTGGAAATAGAAAATGAAAATCAGATGCCAAAGTGGCATCTCCCCCCAACTCCCTTATTATACAGGTAGGACAACAGACAACCAGAGAAAACGCTTGCCCAAAGTGGGTCCAGTGCCAGGAGCTAGTTTAGGTTGGCCACTCTGGGGCTCCTGACCTAGTTTCATGAAACACCATGATAAAATATTGGTGACTGCATGGGTTTTAACAGAAATCTAAGTCTGATAAGCTAAACCAAAGAAGATTTACTGGCTCCCATAGCTGGAAAGTTCAAGGGGTGATGGCTTGAGGAAGAGCTGGATTTTGGATCTTAGACCATACCATGAGGACTTGGTCCCCCCTCCTCTTGTCTCTAATTTCTTATGTGTTGGCTTCATTATCAAGTAAGCTGCCCCACAAGTTGTTTAAATGGGTGCTGGCAGCCCTGGACTCTTCTTGCATCTCTGTATCAACCCCTCTCTTGAGCTGTTGCTTCTCTTCCTGAGACTGAGGGTTTGTGCAGAACAGAATACCAGTCTGTAAGAATCTTTCACCATTGCCCTCAGAAACGCAGGTTATATTCTTGCACTGGCTCCTAGCTCAGAGGTTCTATTATTATTATTATTATTGGGGTATAATTGCTTTACAATATTGTATTAGTTTCTGCTGTACAACAGTGTGAATCAGCTATATTATACATATGTCACTCCTCCTGCTTGGACCATCCCCTCCATCCCACTCCTCTAGGTCATCACAGAGCACCGAGCTGAGCTCTCTGTTCTATGCCGCATATTCCCACTAGTTATCTATTTTACACATGGTGTACATATGTCAGTCCTAATCTCCCAGTTCATCCCACCTTCCCCTTGCTCCGCTGTGTCCACATATCCATTCTCTACATATGCATCTCTATTTCTGCCCTGCAAATAGGTCCGTCTATACCGTTTTTCTAGATTCCACATAGATGCATCAGAGGCTCTCAGTTGGGGTGGAGAGGAGAGCATCTTTGTTACCCTCAGCTGCAAGGATAAGGATGTTCTCCTAAATGTAACTCTATGCAAAGTCGGGTGGGCGCATCCATATGGGTGTGTGTTGGTGGGTAGGGGAATGTGTTCTCCAAGGGGTAGAGAACCAACAAAACTAAAATTTCCTTTGGGATTATTTGGAGAATTTCACTTGGGATAAGGACCGAATTTCAAATATTGTCATATTCAACCATAATTACCTAGAAACAAGGGATGTTTGAAAGGTCAGGGGCCATCCAGTCTGCTGTTTTTCTAGCATCAGGCTGTTACCAAGAGATGAGTTCTCCTTGACCTCTTCCCTGTTATTTCAATGCACTTGGAGAGTGTGTAAGTGACTTTAATGAGCCCCCTCTGACTCTTAAGTTTGAGGGGGAAAAAAATGATGGCATACATTCCCAGCTTCTAGTGAAACTGTGGTGAAGAGAATTTTGCCAGTTTAGCTCTTAATGGGCTCTCTGGGGAGAAGTTTATCGTTTTGTGCCTGGCTCCAATTTGGTGCTCCAATTCACTCTTCCTGGGTGAGTACTCTCATGCAAATATGAAGCAGAGCATGCTCCAGGAGATGCTGGGGAGAGCAGTGCACCCCTCTTGTAGCTCCCCCTGCATGTCATCAGTCCACACCTGGTCTCTCCTTTCTGGGCCAGTCTCCATCCCTCTTGCTTCACATTTAATTTCTGTTTTCCACAGGCTCTGACTGGTTTGAGGAATGGGATTTGGTTTCATGACAAACTAGCACAGGGCCCTTGACTTAACAGAGCTGCTGTGTGGCAGTGCCATTGTGATGATGGGAGGAAGCAGAAGAAATGGTCTTCACCACCGCTTTTTGAAACCATACACAGGCCAGGAGTAAAGTGCAGGGAAAACAGGGTAAGCTGTCTGTATTTGCAAAGGAGGGACAGGGAAAAAGGGTGTTGGCTGCTCAGAGAACACCCAATTATTATCTGAAACTCATTCCCCAGCCCCCTCATAAGCTTAGGCTTTGAAACAGATTCAAATACCCATTATTCATCACATATGTTGGGTGGAAATTATATTGTGACCTCAAAAAGGCAATCAGCAAGAATTTATACTTACACTGCTTAACTGAGCCCGGCCCAGGGCTGAGTTTCTGTGGGAGCATATGGTTATAAACAATTGAAACAAACCAAAAGCAAATGGAACAATTTTGGAAGGTCTTGGGGCCCACAGAACTGGTGGGAAGCCAGAGGACCAGGCCTAGAACTGAGCAAGAACAAAGGCAGCAGTGAGAATGGGAAGCTTAGCCCTGGACTCATAGCAGGACAGCCTGATGGACATGTGAGTTAGACCTTCCATCCTCAGAAGAGAGCATCTAACTGGCTGTGTGTGTACATCCTCAGTCACTTCAGTCATGTCTGACCTTTTACAACCCCATGGACCATAGCCTGCCAGGCTCCTCTGTCCATGGGTTTCTCCAGGCAAGAATACTGGAGTGGGTTGTGATGCCCTCCTTCAGGAGATTTTCCCAGGAACTGAACTCTCATCTCCTGCACTGCATGCAGATTCTTAACCACTGAGCCACTGGGGAAGCCCCTGATCGTCTGAGCTGAGGTTATGGGCTCACCTCTGGCTCTACTAGGGTACCAAGAAAGAGGATTTAGCCTCCTCAGTTCCCTATTTCAAAGCCACTGTCTGTACTCTTCTTCTGTCTAAAACCATGCACAATGGGGAGTTGGTATTTCCCCAAAGGAAGACTCTGGTGCTTCAGGAAGGAGGAATGTTTGCTGAGAAGCCCATGCCCCCACACACACAAATCAAGTATAGGACAAATAAAATAAGCTCCCTGCACAACAAGGAGCTGAAGAGGCACAACTTCAAGCACAAAATGATTTAAAAAAAGGGTAGTGCCATATATTATAGCATTTTCTACCAATATAATAAAGTGTTACACTATGCAGAACAGACATTTACCCAGTGGGAACTTCTTCAAAGACAGAAGTGTTTGGAGAAAGGAGATGTCAAGGTGGATGGATGTTCCAGGGCAGTTTCACCAGAAGGTGAAATTGATGTGGATCTTGAAAAGATGAACAGGAAACAGAGAGTAGGAAGTAGACAGATGAGAAAATTCTAAGCAGAGGGAAAAAGGAAATAGCATGGATGCATGCACCAGAATTCTAGTTGATGCTCCTGAGAAGACTGTACTATACAGCCAGCCTGTCCTTGTTCTGAAATTTATCTATTGAGACTGAACAATCTCCTTAACATTTGGGGGTCTTATATTACTTGAAGGAAAGGACACATAATTCTTACCTCACAGGCTAAGACTAGATATGAAAAGAGCCTGGTGTAGGGCTTGACCCATATAGTAAGGAATTTACCAATGTCAGTTCCCTTTTTTCTTCCTCCTTAATTCTGCCCTCTTTTATTAAATTATATTCGTTGGTGGATAAGAAAGATTTGGAACTCAGAGTTTGATAAATAAAATCAGGCAGATTCACTTTTAATAATTACAGAAAGCTCTGTAAACACACCATTGGGCTCTGCCCCAAATGAGATGTGCAAACAGCCCTCACCTGTCTCACTATCCTATTGGCTGGGCAATTAAAAATGTGTCTTTTGGCATACACTCTCTGAGCATCCATTTGTCCTCTATTTGAAGAGACTTTCCTGCACCTTTGGAAAGTACTGGCCTCTGATTATATAGCTAATCACTATAGAGTGAATCACATTTTTAACAAAAAGTTTGTCTGGCTTTCACCCAAGGGGATTTATTTATCAGAGCCTGATGGATCTAGTTAGCAAGGACAGGCAAAGGACACACAGTTCTGGGACACAGTCACACAGACCTTTTAGATTTGGACGTGTGACTGTTCATCAAGGCCTTCCCAGTGTAGCAAGTGGCCATTTGGCAAAAGCAGGACCTTTAATGGTGGGCATTGTGGAGTCAGTGTGCTGATAGCCCAACATAGCAATCTCACCCCTGAGTTCTGTATTCACATGTACACTCTGCTTAAGTCACTCTGGTTAAGTTACCTTTGACTGCATTTTATGGGGGACATTATATGCTATGGTAAGACCAAGCATCAAGGGATTCCCAAGAGTATTAGGAAGGAGCCATCTCGAGACACAATGCTGGGGTCATAGGCTTAACTGCCTACAAGGACAAGGCAAGTGAAGGTAATGAGTAAAGCAGGCCAGAAATGAATGTTTTACAATTCCCATTCTTCTTGAAATATGCACCTTTTTAAGTCTGCTTTTAATTTTCCCCTTTTGATAGAAATGTGGGTAGAGAGAAATGTTTCTCTATTATAAGGGTTTTTTAAGTACTTCTTAGCCATAGCATAAGAGTAATAATGGAGAATGTAAATATTCACTTATTGCTTAATTAAAAATAATAACATCCACAACAACCACAGCATGCAGGCCAAATGTACTAGTTTAAGACATCTGGTCTACCATGACTGTAAAGCTTGCCCCACTATGTACACTCTACATTCAGTAATCTGTCATAGGCCCAAACCAAGAATATAAGTGGAGATGAAAACAAGACATAAAACTTCTCATATAGCTTTTTCTATTAACATATTCAACAAAGATATAAAACAACCTTGCAACACAGAACTTTTACAACATGCATTTCTAGGACAGTATTATAGTGAGGTTCTGGTATATTTCACATGCAATGAGGCCTTCCTTCGTCTGAACAATAGGGTGGCATAAGCCAATATAGGAAATTCTCCATGGAGCTTTACAAAATTGAGACGTTTTGGATTAGTTTTCTGTACATGTAGTAGGGACGGGCTTCCCTGGTAGCTCAGCTGGTAATGAATCTGCCTGCAATGCAGGAGACGTAGGTTTGATCCCTGGGTTGAGAAGATCCCCTGGAGGAGGGAACATTCTGGCCTGGAGAATTCCACGGACAGAGGAGCCTGGCAGGCTACAGTCCATGGCATCCTGTTAGGGGAAGAGAGAGGTGTAACTTTGTCCAGGGATAGAATGGGAGAGTTTTGTTGTTATATATATATATATATTTTTTTTTTTTTTCTCCATTAAGTTGTGAACCCTAAGGAACTTAAAAGAAAAAATAAGAACCTAGCAAATATTTCATATTTACATAATCTCTCATCATTTAGTATTTATTTATTAGCAACTATACATCCATTCAGCTGTCATAAAATAACCAAGTTCAGACATTGTGCTAAGAGTATTGTGTCTACTTGTTTCCGATTTAGAAGTTTTATCTTCCCCACTGGAATCCAGTGAGCTACTTGAGGACAGAGATGTCATGTCTCATTCCAAATTCCCAGATCATCTGAAAGTTTCTACTCTGCATTATGATACTATATGAAATATCTCACCTCTTTATAGAGAATGTGTTCATTCATCTATATCCCAGCCCACAGGCACTGCCTTGCCCATAGTAGGACTCCAGTAAAGTTGATTGAGTAACTAAACTCCACTGACTATGGAGTTCAGTGGAAATTTGCCATTTTTGAGGATATATTAATGCAAACATGTTCACTGACAAATAAATCACCTACTTGGTTAATAAATCTACCACATTTTAAGGCCCCAAATGAGAGAGGTGTTATCTCCTCTGAACTGTGTGTTGGCCATTCTTGGTTATAGAAGAAAATAAAACAGTTATGTTGGGCTTCTCAGATGGCACTAGTGGTAAAAAATTCTCCTGCCAATGCAGACAAGAGATGCAGCTTTGATCCATGGGTCAGGAAGATCCCCTGAAGCAGGAAATGGCAACCAACTGGAGTATTCTTGCCTGGAGAATTCCATGAACAAAGGAGCCTGGTGGGCTGCAGTCAATGGGGTCCCAAAGAGTTGGATACCACTGAGCACACATGCATTTGCATTCTAAGAAATTGCATACCAATGTGGAAGAGAAAAATACAAGGTCAGGGATATCAGGTGGCTGGGATCATTGGGGGCCCTCTTGGGGGCTACATTTGTTAAATGAGTGTATTCAATAATCGGTATTGTTTTCAAAGAGGCTTGGAGACTCCTGTCTTGGAAAACGATATAAAAATTTCCTTTTTTCTGCTCCTCTATCTGCAGCTCTTCCTCTTCTCTTTGCATGGGCAAAGAGTAAAATTGATTTCTCTATTGACGAAGTGGGAATATTAGCTTATTTGAGTGAATCTGAACAGTGATCCAAAAGAAAAAAAATCTGTCAGTTGGACTATGCTGTTCCAGAAAAACATTGGGAAGATAACTTCTGTTTTTCCAGCATCATGGGGCTAATGAGAAGCGCTTCTATCTAATTGCGCTTTCAGAGCTGAGACTGACACACAAATCTGAGCATTCCTCAAGCCAGAAGAGTTTCACTTCCTCAAGGACCTGAACTGTGTGTCCCATTTATGCTCCTCTGGCTCACGGGAGGTTTGGCTATAAATGTTAAATGGTCATTCTCTGTGAATTCTCTGAAAGCAGGTTTTGTTGAAGAAGAAAGTCCATTAGTGGGTGCTTAATGCATTATTGTTCAATGAACAAGAGACCGCAAGTCAGATGCTATCTCAGCAGACCAAACTCTCTGATACTGTTCTTGTCCTAGCTCCCAAGGGCAGAGTTAAAAGTGAATATTACCAAAAAAGAAAAAGAAAATTACCATGATTTCAAAGCAATCCATGGGTTTGAAATACGTGATGCCAGTGCATAGATGTGTGTTTAGATAAAGGTGCATCTGCAGTTGCCTGCACTTTCCTTATTGTGGCCCTCATCAGACTTCATGACATTTGCACATTGATATTAGCGATTTCCAAGGTAATGCTAGTGGTAAAGAACCCGCCTGCCAATTCAGGAGACGTAAGAGACACAGGTTCGATTCCTGGGTCCGGAAGATCCCCTGGAGGAGGGGACGGTGAACCACTCCAGTATTCTTGCCTAGAGAATCCCATAGAGAAGCCTGGTGGGCTATAATCTGTAAGGTCTCAAAGAGTCCAATATGACTGAAGTGACTTAGCACAGCACAGCACACATTTATATCAATCTTTCCTGATTGCCTATAGCAACCCTGAAGACAGGAGTGAGTCTTTCTTATTTACAGAAATATCCTCAGTAACTGGTACAGGACAGGGCTCTTAGCAGGTCTTCAGAAAGTATTGTTGAATGAAGGAACGAAGAAGCAATCCTAGAAACACATCTAGTGTAAGAGAGGACTCAGTCTTTGAAGGGTCTCAAGTTAGCCAACTCTGGCAAAATTCAAACTTGAAGAAGAAGGAAGCCATGGCAACCCTGGTTTCCTTTTTGTTCCTCGAACTGGGTGGCCCCATTACACGCTTCCTGCCTGGCAACTTCAGTGATTGGGTTCCTCCAAGCTTTGGCTCATTTCCTTAGCTTAAATTCAGAGAGAAACAGATACTACTGAGCCCTCTAGCTTCCTCTCCCACTAGTGGGCTGTTTCTTATACTTTGCATTTCTCCCCACCCTCTTATCCCAGACCTCCCACTGCCCTGGGAGTTAAAATTCAGGGAGAAAGAGATGAAGAGGGAGACTGAGAGAAATAAAGCATGTGGATGTGTGTGTGTGTGTGCACGCGCAGCTTCCAAAATTTTTGCTCCTACCTCTGCATCACTCCTCATGGAGCCAAAGTTCTCTGATGAATGGGAAGCAGACCTCATGGTCAAGGAAGCGGGTGGGGAAAGGCAGTCGGCTCCTGCATTCTTTCCCTTACTAAGTTAACATAGGGTAGGGGGAATTAAATCAAGAATGGCACACCATTTTACCTCTTATGCGAGTTCCAATCAATTGGTATTGTCTGTCTGGACTGCTGTGTC
Organism: Oryx dammah; assembly: GCF_014754425.2. Lineage (NCBI taxonomy): Eukaryota > Metazoa > Chordata > Mammalia > Artiodactyla > Bovidae > Oryx > Oryx dammah. Next base: position 27,628,418 of record NW_024070205.1, read on the forward strand.
ATGACGGACTCTGAGGCTGGGTTCCAGCTCAGCAGAAAAGCATGACATGATCAATTAATCATGTCTTCCTTGAGCACAGGAAAGGTGAGTGGCAACTGACAAGCTATCTACAAGCCACAGCAGGAGATGCTGGCCCTATACCCTCAGAGCAATGAAAGTGCTAGAATATTCTGGCCTCCCAGGGAAAACAAAGGTCCTTGTGTATTGCAACATAAACATATACCTGAATAGCTTCAGGGAATAATTAAGCTGTGTTTGCACAAATAGAAAGGGGAGGAAGGATAGAAAGGCAAGATTTGAGCTGCTGTCACCCATGTTCTAATTTCTTTGGGATTGTTTTTTCCCTTTCATTCTTTTCTCTTCCTTGCATTCATATGATCCCATGGAAACCATAGCCACATGAGTAATTAATACTCAACAAGTGGAGTAAGTGTTAGGCAGGTGATGCATTTAGAGAGAACAGCAGATCAGTTTGCTTCTTATCCACCAATTCAAATCAGTTGATAGGGGTTGCTTTCAAGTTCCTGAGTTTCTGAGACTGGAAGGCACTCCAGTGCCTGAGCCCGGGGGCTGTTAGCTGACACCACGCGTCTGTGCACTTGTGTGGCCCTGCCACCCTGACAGGGAATAAGATCATCAGTAATCCATGAGACAACATCCAGCCAAGCATACAGGGACACATAGTCCCCCTCTGCCTGTTTGAGCCAATCCCCATTTGGGATACCCGGGTGCTCAGCCCACTTGGCAGGGCCCACACGGAGCCTGGTAGCACCCAGAAGGTCCAGCATGGCACTGAGAGTCCAGCTTTAGGGCTGTTTACTTCTCAGAGATATTTGCTTCTCTTTCTCTAGCTCTGCTCACACTTCAAAGGGCACCAGCATCAACTTAGACCCAGAATGGGGTCCCCAGGCCATGTTCTATGACCCCGTGTCCTGACCTCTTCTGGCCAGATGACCCATCACCATTTACTGCAGGCCTGGAATGCCCCACCTCTCCCCTCTGACATTCTCGTCCCTAATATCCTGTAAGTTCCTGCCCAGGATACCTCTGTGTGCTGCACACAGCAAGCGTGGGTCCCTCTAGGAACCAAAGAAGATACTGTGTCTTTCCACATCAAGAGTCCCTATTGAGGGACTGAGGTTGACACATGTACACTACTGATACTATGGATCAGTTCAGTTCAGTTCAGTTGCTCAGTCGTGTCCAACTCTTTGCGACCCTATGAATCGCAGTACGCCAGGCCTCCCTTTTTCACCAACTCCTGGAGTTCACCCAAACTCATGTCCATTGAGTCGGTGATGCCATCCAGCCATCTCATCCTCTGTCGTCCCCTTCTCCTCCTGCCCCCAATCCCTCCCAGCATCAGAGTCTTTTCTAGTGAGTCAGTTCTTCGCATGAGGTGGCCAAAGTATTGGAGTTTCAGCTTCAACATCAGTCCTTCCAAAGAACACCCAGGACTAATCTCCTTTAGAATAGACTGGTTGGATCTCCTTGCAATCCAAGGGACTCTCAAGAGTCTTCTCCAGCACCACAGTTTAAAAGCATCAAATCTTCAGCACTCAACTTTCTTCACAGTCCAACTTTCACATCCATACATGACCACTGGAAAAACCATAGCCTTGACTAGATGGACCTTAGTCGGCAAAGTAATGTCTCTGCTTTTGAATATGCTATCTAGGTTGGTCATAACTTTCCTTCCAAGGAGTAATCAACTTTTAATTTCATGGCTGCAATCACCATCTGCAGTGATTTTGGAGCCCAAAAAAATAAACTCTGACACTGTTTCCACTGTTTCCCCATCTATTTCCCATGAAGTGATGGGACCGGATGCCATGATCTTTGTTTTCTGAATGTTGAGCTTTAAGCCAACTTTTTCACTCTCCTCTTTCACTTTCTTCAAGAGGCTTTTTAGTTCCTCTTCACTTTCTGCCATAAGGGTGGTATCATCTGCATATCTGAGGTTATTGATATTTCTCCCGGCAATCTTGATTCCAGCTTGTGCTTCTTCCAGCCCAGTGTTTCTTATGATGTACTCTGCATATAAGTTAAATAAGCAGTGTGACAATATACAGCCTTGACATAGTCCTTTTCCTATTTGAAAGCAGTCTGTTGTTCCCTGTCCAGTTCTAACTGTTGCTTCCTGATCTGCATACAGGTTTCTCAAGAGGCAGGTCAGGTGATCTGGTATTCCCATCTCTTTCAGAATTTTCCACAGTTTATTGTGATCCACACAGTCAAAGGCTGTTATACTTAATTACTGAGAACCTACTGTATAGCACAGGCCTCCCTGGAAACTACTCAGTGCTCTGTTGTGACCAAAATGGAAGGAAATCCCCCCAAAAAAAGAAAAAAAGAAGCTTCCCTGATGACTCAGTGGTAAAGAACTTGCCTGCCAATACAGGAGATATGGGTTCGATCCCTGGACCAGGAAGATATCTTGGAGAAGGAAATGGCAATCTACTTCAGTATTCTTGCCTGGAGAATCCCATGGACAGAGGAGCCTGGCGGGCCATATAGTCCATGGGTCGGAGAAGAGTCAGATACAACTTAGTGATTGCTACTGCTACTGCTAAGTCACTTCAGTCATGTCCGACTCTGTGCGACCCCATAGACAGCAGCCCACTAGGCTCCTCTGTCCCTGGGATTCTCCAGGCAAGAACACTGGAGTGGGTTGCCATTTCCTTCTCCAATGCATCAAAGTAAAAAGTGAAAGTGAAGTCACTCAGTCGTTCCCGACTCTTAGCGACCCCATGGACTGCAGCCCACCAGGCTCCTCCGTCCATGGGATTTTCCAGGCAAGAGTACTGGAGTGGGTTGCCATTGCCTTCTCCGAACTTAGTGACTACACAACAACAAATATGTATATCTATAGCTGACTCATTTTGCTCCACAATAGTAACTGACACCAGAAAAGGCAATGGCACCCCACTCCAGTACTCTTGCCTGGAAACTCCCATGGATGGAGGAGCCTGGTGGGCTGCAGTCCATGGGGTCGCTAAGAGTCAGACACGACTGAGCAACTTTACTTTCACTTTTCACTTTCATGCATTGGAGAAGGAAATGGTAACCCACTCCAGTGTTCTTGCCTGGAGAATCCCAGGGACGGGGGATCCTGGTGGGCTGCCGTCTATGGCGTTGCACAAAGTCAGACACGACTGAAGCGACTTAGCAGCAGCAGCAGCAGCAGTAATTGACACAGTATTGTAAAGGAACTATACTCCAGTAAAAATTAATTTAAAGGAAAAGTTTCAAAAGAGACAAGAGATGGCAGAAAATGCTGTTGGGATCAGATGTTGTATGTGGTACCAATTAAACTCAGTGGCTTCTAAATAGACTGGGGTATAAAATGGGTCAGTAAACATCCTGAAAGATGGATGTCCCAGGCCAGTTTCCATTATTTGAGCATCAGTTTTCTCAGGTTCTCTTCCTATGTGTGTATATTTCTATCTCTAATAAATGAAAAGACACAGAAAAAATGAATGACTCTCCAATGAGAAATCAGAAATAGAGCCTCCTTAGGAAAGCAAAGATTCTTCACTTTGATACAACATTTTACAGTTCAAGAGCATTTTGGCAAATGTGATCTCATTATTAATTTTATCTCATTAAATCACAAAACACTTTCAAGATGGTTTGTTTGTAGCTGAGTCTCAGAAAAGTAAAATAACTTGCCCAAGGCCATGCAATGAGTTAGTGGCAGAGCTAGGGCTCAAACCGAGCCTATCTGGACTCCATACTTAATCTTATAACCAAGCAGTGTGGCCTAAATTTTCATCTGCAGCTACACTGACTATAAACGTGGTTCCTATTGCCAATTTTTGTGTCTTATGAAGTTGTCAATGCTTTTTAGCCCCACAGAGAGTTAACTCCTTCATTGTACCTGAAATCTAGCAACAGAGAAATTACCCTCTCCCAGCTGTCATCCTTTTTTCCAGGGTTTAGATATTCCTAGGAGAGATAAGACATTCAGATAATTACAATTTAATTGGAATTAATTTATTCAACGCTCTCTTTTGAACTGAGCTATCAGGTCATGACTGCAGTTAACACAAGCAGAGAAAGAGGCTGAATGGGGATGGAGGGCAGGAATGATGCCCATCTTTGTGAACTTGACCTTGCCCATCCTGTTACATCCAGAAACATAAAAGTTCTTCATGAAGCCAGGAAGGGGTTAAAATAAAGCAAATCAAGAAAACAGAAATTGGAAGCATTCCTAAAAGGGACCTGCCTAACTCTTTGATCATCAACCTGAGATGCCCTCCCAAAAAAAGCAAAAGGAGCCTTTTGGTTTTAAATATCTTTGTTCTCCTACAGTTCCATGCAAGGCTAAACCTCAGTGCCCTTCTTATCTGCACAAGGGAGAGAATTAAACTGCATTGGTTTCCCTTCTTTTTTCCCCAATCTCCTGACTACCAGGGCAAGGGGCTGAGAGTGAAGAATGTCTATAACTTAGGCAAGGGGGCCCTAGATTACTTCCAGACAACTCTGAGTTCAGTTGCTTTAGTTTGTATGGGGTAGATTTTCTATAACCTATGTATTTGCCAATTGTTATTCCACTTGTATATTTCAAAAGTAATGGAGATCAACCCATTTATCAACCCCACTAATATGAACCTCACTCTATCAAGACCTAGAACACTATCCAAGCACCTCCATTCCAACCATGATCCCAAAGTCCTTTAAACCCACCTAAATCCCTTCCTCTTCATGAAGCTTCTTTGACAGCTCCCACTTTACCTTATGTGAATCTGTCTAATTAAGATCAGTTTGTTCCTGTAAAGTGGTTTTCTTTAGCAGTTTCCGGCACATAGTAAGCTCTCAATAAATGTTAGTGATTATTATTAACAATACGGTCCTTAGAATCAGCAGCATATGTTCCCCTTGAGCTTTTAATATATAGAATGACAATTTCCAGACAATGTTCTATAAAAATTATTATTGTGTCTAATCTCAACAGCAAGATAAAATCTGAATGCAGTCCCCATCTCAGGAATCTTTCTATGATAAAAGCAGCAGGTAGCTCTATAGTCTTTAACATGTTGAAGAAGCTTGACAACAATGCTACTGCAAGGACCCCATTCCCTTTTCTCCTGGACACACAGTTAGACTTCATTTCCCAGGTGGCCTTGCGGTAGAGTAGGCTCACATGACTGTGTTCTGGCCAATGAGATGCGAGCAGAACTGATGTGCGTGGATGTTCCCGCCTAGCCTATTTTTTAAACTCTTCAAAGCAACTCTCCATATTTGAGACTTTCCCATCCATGAAGCTGGAAGTGTCATGAAGACTCAAGGTGACAACAGATGCAAGAGACAGAAGAAGATTGGCCTGCAAGTCTCCATTTAAAGGGCCACAAAGAGCCGTCCAAGCCTCATGCCCACACTGAACTGCTGTATGGACAAGAGCAATTTTTAAAATTATGTTAAGGTATTTAAAATTAGGGATATAGAAGTGAACTTACCTTAATGCAGATATCTCTATTTTTTGGAAGCAAATTAAGTAAATTACAGGGGCGCCACCCCAACAGGTTCTGATAAACCAAGATATCAGTTTATGTACTATCCTTTACCATAAAAATTTGTGGTACACACATGCCCGGACAGGTTCCTTGAAGATCAAAAGGGGAGGGATGCTAACTGATGAAAACTACCCATAGGCCTCTTTGGTGGAATTCATCTTGGCTAAGACATGGATACACACACATGGGAGGATCCTGAGCTGTACCAGATATGGACTCTGAACCAGGAAAATCAAAATGATTCGCCAAAGAAAACCTGGAAGAAATGTCCTATATAAGTGATTTAAATTGCCACATGGGTGCAGCTCTCTCTCTCTGAGCCCACTCATGTATCTATCCACATGTACTCATTTTCCTTCTAATAAACACTTTATATGTTTCAATAAAATTGTGACACAAAACGAATGTTGCTGGCAAGCACATATAAATGAGACAGAAGTCTTGAAGCCTATATCATCTTGCATTTTCAAGAGTTCTGAGCTGTGGTTCTGCTAATTTTTGAAAGTAGAACCTATCTAAGAATTCTGTCTTGACCAAACACTATGGAGCAGTGACAAGAGCCCTGGACCATGCAGTGAAGACCTGGGCTTCCAGCTTTTGTAGGATGTTAATATGCAGTTCCCAGAGAAGGCAATGGCACCCCACTCCAGTACTCTTGCCTGGAAAATCCCATGGACAGAGGAGCCTGGTAGGCTGCAGTCCATGGGGTCGCTAAGAGTCGGACACAACTGAGCAACTTCACTTTCACTTTTCACTTTCATGCATTGGAGAAGGAAATGGCAACCCACTCCAGTGTTCTTGCCTGGAGAATCCCAGGGACGGGGGAGCCTGGTGGGCTGCCATCTATGGGGTCGCACAGAGTCGGACACGATTGAAGCGACTTAGCAGAAGCAGCAGCAACACACAGTTCCACCATGATGTGTCCCCTATTTGGATGACTGTTTGCTCATGAAACCTAAGAGGATTCAGTCAGATTACAAACTAGTAAGTGGGGAGAAAGCACAATCTGAAGATGTATATTACTTGGCTTGCAAGGTAACATTAGAATTTTAAAAAATTGGTTCCCAACAATTAAATATTAGGAATTTTACATTAAAAAATCTGACAGCTCTTGAAAAGTCTGACAACACTAGGTGTGTGTTCTGTTAAGGCAACAATTGGCTTTTCTCTCCAGGCTTGACTTATGTTCTCTAGTTTACATAAATCCCACCTCTTCTCCCAGGTTAGCTGTTCATTTGTGAAGTTGCTCAGTCATGTCCGACTCTTTTGCAACCCCATGAACTGTAGCCTACCAGGCTCTTCAGTCCATGGAATTTTCCAGGCAAGAATACTGGAGTGGGTTGCCATTTCCTTCTCCAGGGGATCTTCCCAACCCAGGGATCCAACCCTGGTCTTCCGCATTGTAGGCAGACGCGTTACCATCTGAGCCACCAGGGAAGCCCCAGCCGTTCATTTGCATTACCTTTATTGGCATTTGAGATGCTGAGTCTAAATGATTATAATGGTCCCTCTGCCCCAACACACAGTGACTTGAAACAATCACTGTTTATGATATCTTGTACTTTTGTGGGTTGGGAATTTTGATGGGCATGTCTCCTGCTTCATTTGGTGTCAGCCAAAATCACTTATCGCTATTCATATGGTGATTGAGCTGGTATGGAGAGTCCATGATGACTCCACTCAAACATTTAGTGCCTTGGCAGGCATGGGTGGAAGTCTAGGCTTTCCCACGTCTGTCACCGGAAGCACCTTTTTGTGTTTTCCCCAGCACAGCATGGGATCAAGGTAGGAGGACACATGTGGTGACTCAGGGATCCCAGGATGAACAATTCAGAAGTCCCAAGCAGAAGCTGCAGCACCTCTTGCGACCTAGTCATTTTTGCCACATACTATTGGTCAAGCAAGTCACTAAGGCCATCCTGGTCATGGGGATGGGAATTAAACTCAATAGGAAGTGTAGAAAATAATTTATAGCATCTTTAATCTACATGTTTATTATTAAAATTCTGCTCTCCTGAATTAGAAAATACAGATTAGGACAAACAAATGTATCTTATAATAATCCACTACATTTTACAGACATGGTACCTCTGATTCCTGAAGCAGAAAGATAGGTTAGTATAGGAGGTATGTGCCCACTTCCCTTTTAGATGGTCCCCATAGCGTTCAATATCACACAGAACACTTTAGAATACAAGGAATTGCACTCCAAGCTTTTGTAAGAAAAAAAAGAGTTGAAATTATTGATTCCAATAAAGGTAAATACATAAGTGAATATGAATGACAGTATAAATGTGTTTTTGTTCATTCTTCTCTTCTATTTGATTTTAAATGCAGCAACATAAAGCATTAATTATAAAACTGAGTCAAAGTCTTATAATGCATAAAAGTGCAATTTATATAATAAAAATAGCATGAAGGAGGACAGGGGGAATTGTGCTTTATTTGAAGCAAAGTTTCTGTATACTATTAACATTACTACCACTACCACATCGCTTCAGTCTTGTCCAACTCTGTGCGACCCCATAGACGGCAGCCCACCAGGCTCCCCCGTCCCTGGGATTCTCCAGGCAAGAACACTGGAGTGGGTTGCCATTTCCTTCTCCATTAAGTTAGCATTTATAAAAATTAGATTCTTTTAGGTTAAAATGCTAATTGCAATCCCCAGGGCAACCACCAGGAAAAATAACTTAAAATATATGGCAAAGAAAAGACATGGGAAGTAAAATGGTAAATAGAAAATATGTATTTAACACAAAATAAATCATTAATGGAGAAATGAAAGAACACAGATGACATGAGCTATACAGAAAACAAAATATAAAGTTGCAGATGTAAATTCTACCTTATTGGTAAGTACATTAAATATAAATGGATTAAACACTCCAATTAAAAGGTAGAGAGATTAACAGAGCAGATTAAAAAAAAAAAAACATGATTCAACTATATATTGTCTACAAGGGCCACACCTTCGATTCAAAGGCACAATTAGATGGAAAGTAAAAGAACAAAAAATAAGTGCTTGACTCACGTATCCAAAAAGGCTCATGTAGACCCTACACCAAGCTCAGCTAATTCTGAGGGTTCAAATGATGTGGTCAGGACTGTCTCACTCATTTAACTTCCTTCTGTGTAAATTTCATTTTTGAGCGACTCAGCTTCCCTTGATTGCCCTTTCCTGAAGATTCTGGCCTAGCAACTTCAATGGCAAATTACCTTATCTTTCTCTATTACAACAGTAAACTTCCTGGTTTGAGTTCCATTGGCCTGCTTGGACTAAATGTCCACACCTAAGCCAGTTTTCATGATCAAGCATGTGTCATATCTGGATTCAGAGGCAGTTTGGCTTAGCCTCTCCTAAACAATATACCTGAGGGTAGATAAGGGGTGCTTCAACAGTGAAGTCCAGGAGGCTATAACCAGAATAAGGGAGAGTGAACTATCAGTTGGGCACTAAACAGTAAGTGCCTACCACACATGCTTTGGGTCAACTGGAGTTGGAGGGATGTTCTTTGACTATGGAAAAGAGCAAAGCTAAGTAAACTGAAGAGTTTAAACTATGCCTTCATGTTCATGTTTTAATTGTACAAAAGAGTTTCTCCATTAAAGAGTCTTTTCAGTGGCCTTGATGTATAGAACATACTTGAGTGGAGTTCTAAGAAAATGGGAAAAGGGAAGAAGGAATCTCATATTTTGAAGCATAGAAGCATCTGTCTACAATGCGGGAGACCCGGGTTCGATCCCTGGGTTGGGAAGATACCCTGGAGAAGGAAATGGCAATCCACTCCAGGACTATTGGCTGGAAAATCCCATGGACAGAGGAGCCTGGTAGGCTACAGCCCATGGGGTCCCAAAGAGTCGGACACAACTGAGCGACTTCACTTTCACTTCAGACTCTATACCAGGACCTTCTACATACTTAATCTTACTCAAGCTATGTGACACTCTTCTGAAAGTGAAAGAGTTAGTTTTACAGTCCTGTCTGACTCTTTTTGACCCCATGGACTGTAGCCTGCCAGGCTCCTCTGTCCATGGAATTCTCCAGGCAAGAATACTGGAGTGGATTGCCATGCCCTCCTCCAGGGGATCTTCCTGATACATGGATCAAACCTAGGTCTGCTGCATTGCAGGCAGATTCCTTACTCTCTCAACCACCAGGGAAGCCCAAACTAGATGGAATTCTCAGCCTTTTGAAGATGAGGAAACTGGAGAGAAGGATATCATTAATTTGGTCAATGTGACCATTTGTCAAGTGCTAGGGTCTGGATTTGGGCTTCCCAGGTGGTGCTGCTTGTAAAGAACCCTCCTGCCAATGCAAGAGACACGAGAGACTTGAGTTCAATCCCTGGGTTGGGAAGATCTCCTGGAGAAGAGAATGGCAACTCTCTCCAGTATTCTTGCCTGAAGAATCCCATGGACAGAGAAACCTGGCAAGCTATAGTCCATGGGGTCACAAAGAGTCAGACATGACTGAAATGACTTAGCATGCACGCAGGGTCTGGATTGCCATCCAAGTCAACCTGGCCTCAGAGCCTGGAATTCTTTTCTCTATACTTCATTGTCTGCACCATATTGTGCAACATGCCTCAGCTGTGTGTCTTCCTGCATGCTCCATGTTCAAGTGAGAACTAGAAAGAAGGCACAGATGTGCCCAGGGAGAGTTTGGCTTCACTGCAAACCTGGGTTTAAACATTGGGATTATAGCTAAAGCAGCAGAATTAAAGACTGAGCACCAGTGAATCACAAAGTCATGATTTCTAGTCTTTCACTTTACTAAGCAATTGATTTACCATAAATGTCTGGTTATTGGTTTGTATAACTTGTGTATTCATATTCTGCATGTCCAGACATCTTTGAAGTAAGGCATTGTCAGCAGTTTGCAGGATGGTCTCCTCATGGCGTGGCTCATGCTTCTTGCTTTTATTTGTCTCTTGGTTCCAGCTCATATCACATCAAAGTTTCAGTCTTTGGCTTCATCTAGTTATCAGGGATGAATTGTGATGAAAACTGGGATTGTCACAGTTACTTTTTCTTTCTCTTTTCATCCTTCTGCCTTCTCTTTGGCAGAGATAGTTCCCTTCATCCAGATCTTTTCTTGAAAGCACTTCTCTCATTTTTGATGGATTAAGGCAACAATTCCTACAATATGTTCTGCTGAACACAATTACCAAAAATCTCAGCCATAAAAAGTGGGGTGATGCTATCAGATTATGGAGGGCTGTATGTCAGGTAGACCAAAAGAGAAAGCACCCACTACATTCTCTATGAATTTATAAAGTGATGCAATAGATCTTTTGTACCAAAATTATTTGGCCAGCAGTTCAAGGACAGCAATTGTCTGAATGTAAAATGTAGCACTTTCATTTATCAGGAATGAAAATTCAGTCCCCACCCATGGCTAGTGAAAACTGAAAATTAGAAACTTGGCTTTCTAGGAGACATGAAACCTCTCTCACTCGTTTCCATTTCATCCCATTTTTTTTCCTATGAAATGAAAGGTTATTTTGCTAGCAGAAAACTGTTATTGTTGCTGAATTTGCTAAGAAAATTGGGCAGTTTATCAGTGAAGATGGCAACAGCAAATATACAGGGTTGCCAGAGACATTATTTTGCCATCCTCAGCAGCATTAACAAGTTAAAATAAATTCTAGGTTCCAGGATAGTAATAATGAATTTGGTCTCCTAGGAAGAAACGTAGGTGGTGGATTCTGTTTTCTCCCTGAGCTTGTCCTGGTGGACACCAGAGTTTTCTGGACAATAGGTCGTAATGTCAGATTTTTATTAGCGTTAATAATGAGTTGCTTGAAAAAAAGCTCTGAATCTTAGATGACAGATCTCCCTGGATGATTTGGGACTAAGAGTCAGGATTGAGTGACTGTTTGCTCTCTCTTTGCTGAGTTAGCTCTTCTTTATCAGTATTCTGTGTGGGTTTTTGGCTTTGAATAATGTCTTGTTTTGTAAAACACCAGGAAATGGTGAATGATTGAGAGCGAAATGGATGCTGTTACATTGATATAGCCAACACTATTTGGAGGGGATAAGTGACTGCCTGGTGATAATGTTGAACAGCAAAGTTACCATTGTTGAGCATTTCATAGGAACAGGTTCTTTTTAAAGCCATGTGCTTACATGTTTCATAAACAGTGTGCTTGAGAAATGTCCTTTGAGGTACAATGAATAGAATTAGAATGAATGCTGAGTTAAGACAGATAGCCCAGTTTGAAAGTCCCATTATGAAAAACAGGAAATATAGATACAGGCAGAATACTATGTCAGCAAAATGGATGAAACACAAAACAGCCTCCTCAGAAGAGGTGTGTCCATGGTCCCCTCTGTAAAGACTTAGTTCTTGGTGACAGCAACAAATAATTGAGAAAGGTAGAAAAAGGTGTGGCCATGGAAATGGGCCAGGGTACAAGGAAGAAGACAAAAAGAAGGAAAACCAGCAATTTTCCTACACCAAAGCACAGAGAGGTGATGTATCAAATCTACCATTGGACCATCCAGACCTGCCAATCAAGAGTGGGCAATTTTCTTAGAAAATGTTAGACTGAGTCTAAGTTTGTTTATTTAGGTAGAAGAGCCATATTAGCCAACAGTTTTCAGCTCTATTCTGAGAGGAGAGAGAATGTTTTGTTGTGTTCTGTTTTTCTTGGAAAGTCTACATAGATAACTTCCCACGTGGACCAGAGTTTGCTTTTGTAGGCAAAGGAAGTTATGGTCTTCCCAGGTGGCTCAGTGATAAAGAATCCACCTGCCAATGCAGGAGATGCAAGAGAGATGTGGGTTTGATCCCTGAGTCAGGAAGGTCCCCTGGAGGAGGAAATGGTGACCCACTCCAGTATTCTTGCCTGGAAAACTGCATGGACAGAGGAGCCTGGCAGTACAGTCTGTGGGCTTGAAGAGTTGGACATGACTGAGCGTGCACACAGCAGCATGGATGTGAGGGGAAGCTATTTTCTGGAGCTCCTTAGTGCTCCTCTCCTGTAGCACCATCCACTAAACATAGACAGTCTCTACGGCGGCTCTCACCTCCTGTTATTTATGTTCTGTGTGGTCTGCACTCACACTGAATAAGGATGGCTTGTAAAACCGAAAAAACATTGCATGAACGACAGAGTGTGACTTTTGAGATTAGGTCATAAAAGACATTATGTGGCTTCCCTGGTGGCTCAGTGATGAAGAATCTGCCTGCCCATGCAGAAGACACGGGTTCCATCCTTAATCTGAAAAGATCCCATGTGCCCCAGAGCAACTAAGCCCCTGGACCTCTACTGAGCTCACATGCCACAGCCACTGAAGCCCGTGGGCCCCAGAGCCTGTGCTCTGCAGCAGGAGAAGCCACTGCAGAGAGAAATCCAGGCACCATAGCCAGAGAGTAACCCTCGTCCTCTCTACAACTAGAGAAAAGCCTGCGCAACAGCGAAGACTGCTGGTGCTGGTGCTGCTAAGTCGCTTCAGTTGTGTCCGACTCTGTGCGACCCCATAGACAGCAGCCCACCAGTCTCCTCTGTCTCTGGGATTCTCCAGGCAAGAATACTGGAGTGGGTTGCCATTTCCTTCTCTACAACAAAGACTCAACATAGCCAAAATATATAAATAACATTATTTAAAAAAAAAAAAAAAACATTGTGGTTTGGATTTTGCTCTCCTGGATCATTTGTTCTGGAAGAAGCCAGTTGCCATGTTGTGAGGACATTCGAGCAGCCCTTTGGAGAGGCCCATGTGCTGAGGTGCAGAGGCCTGCTACCAACAGCCAGGTACATGCGCCGTCTTGGAAGTGGATCTTCCGTATCCAGTCTACCTTTAGGATGACTGCAACCCCAGCCAACATCATAACAGTAAACTTATGGCAGACTCCAAGTCAGAGTTCCTCAGCTAAGCCACTTCCAAATTCCTGACTCACAGGAACTGCAAGCTAATAATTTTTGGTTGTCTCCAGCCATTGAATTTTAGAGTAATTTGCTATGTAGCAAGAGCTAACTAATACAACTGACTCTAATTCTTGATTTGGGATTTGCTTCTGTAATTATAATTGAAAAGTATATCAAGCTTTTATATGAAAAGATAATAGAACAAGCAACATAAATTTAGGTATAAATGGGATAAAATTCCATGCCCTACACAGCAAGAGCCAGATAAAACAGTATCCTATGTGTGCAATCTCATCTGGAGGTCTAAACTACATCACATATAAGGTCTAATAGGGCATTGCATAGACTTCAGTTTTTGCTCTGAATGAGATGGAAAAGCCATTGGAGGAGAAGAGAAGAGAAGAAGCATAATAGAATGGACGTGTCCAGGAGACAAGACTGTAATAGACTACTGTGTATTCAAATATGTGCCAAGGACTCTCTGCCCCTGCCCTCTAGGTGTTCCCAGGCTCACTTACATTCAACCCCACCAGGAAAACTATCACTCCTCCTTTCCCTTTGGACTGTATCTTAGGGTTTATCCTCAATAGGGAATGATAACTAGGGGGAGAGTCAGAACATTCTGCTTAACGGAAAATTTTCAGAAAAGCTATAACCATCCTGTTTTTTGGCTCTGAGACTGCCTAACTGAAAACCCATTAGAACTGTTACAGCATATACTCTCAGAAGGTTTAGGAACTGTATCAGTCAGTTACACTGTGGTAACAAATAACCCCCAAAGCTCAGTGCTTAATACAAAAAGGTTTCATTCTTGATCCTGCTACATGTCCAGTACAGTGTGGAGGAGTTTCTGCTTATTGTAATCACTGGTTCCTGAGCTGATGGATATTCTAGCATCCTGTAACTCCACTAACATGAGGCTTCTGGTCTGCTACAGCAGAGGAAAATGGCTGGAATTAAATGCTTTGGCCTAGGTGTGGCACATGGTATTTCTCCTTACATATCATTAGCCAAAGCTAGTCACATTCTCCTCCAGGAGGCACCATCCTCCAGGAGGTGAGGAAGCGTTATTGTCCCCATGCCTGGAAGTAGAAGGAAACAGAATATTGACAAGTGTCAGTAATGCCTACAACAAGGAAGCTTCTTTTTTTCTTCTTCTTCATAATTTAATGAGAAGAGTGAGAAGAAAGTTGGGAACTGCAGTTTGAGTCCCTGAGATCTTTGTCTCTCAAGGAGACAGAAATAAAGTGAGGTGAGTCCTAGACTGGTTTATCTTCTTCTCAATGAATTAACACTTATTCACTAAGGAACTATGTATATACAAGGTACTATGCTGGGTGCTGTAGAAGAGATAAAAGTCAATCAGGTATGGTCCTTCCCTTAAGGGAAGCAGACAGCCTCTTTGTTTTAACACAATTATGAGAGTAAATTGTCTGGAATAATCATCATTTAATATGTTCCAGAAGTAAATAACAGTTTCCAAATTCCTAGCATCATTTTTGCTGAAGTAGATGGGAGTGAGTGATAATTCAATTAATTGGCAGTTTAGGCTTCTCTGAATTCTTTTCTATGATCAGGGATAGCTGCATGGTCCAGGAATCCGGGATATGCACCTTGACTAGATGTGAAATGTTGTCCTCAACCAAGGTTGCCAGATAAAGCACAGGATACCTAGTTAAATTAGAATGTCAGATGAACAAATAATAATTTGTAGCATAAGCATATGTCATGCAATATTTGGGACATACCTCTACTAAAAAGTTTCTGATTTTTATCTGAAATTCAAGTGCAACTGGGCATCACTTTTTTTATTTGCTAAATCTGGCAATCTTATTTATTTAACTTTTTATTTTATATTGGAGTGGAGTCAATTAGAAATGTATGATATTTTCAGGTGCATAGCAGAGTGACTCAACCATACATATACAGGTATCCATTCTCCCCCAAACTCCCCTCCTATCCAGGCTGCCAAATAATATTGAACAGAGTTCCCTGTGCTATACAGTAAGGTCCTTGTTGGTTATCCATTTTAAAATATAACAGTGTTTACAAGTTCATCCCAAACTCCCTAACTATGCCTCCTCCCCCAGTTCCCCGTCCACCATCCCCAGTAACCATAAGTTTATTCTCAAAGTCGTGAGTCTGCTTTATAAATGAGCAGTTCATTTGTATAATTTCTTTTTAGATTCTGCATATAAGGGATATCAAACAATATTTCTCTTTCTCTGTCTTACTAACTTCTCTTAGTATGATCATCTCTAGGTCCATCCTTGTTGCTGCAAATGACATCATTTCTTTCTTGATAACGGCTGAATAATATTCCTTTGTATATATGTACCACATCTTCTTTATCCATTTCTCTGTTGATGAACATTTAGGTCTGGCAACCCTATCTTAAAAATCCTTTATCATCATGGAAGCACCAGCAACCTTCAACCTCATTCTGCATGACTTCCTTTGCTACCAACACACCACTGTGCCACACCAGACACGGTGACCTCGTTTCTGTTCCTTTAACAGACCTGGCACGAGCTTACCTGAGGGGCTTTGCATGTGTTTCCTTCTGCATGTTTCTTTCAGTGACTGACTCCTTATCTTCTTTCTCCTCCTCAGTTCAGTTGCTGCTACTCCAGAGAGACTCCTCTGATCAGATGATGTAAGGTTTAACCCTCTTGCCTTGCCTTCACTCTTTATCACATCACTGAATTTATAGTAGTTGTGACTCTTTGCCACTATCCTAGTGTCATTGTGTGTGTGTCTATCTTCACTATAATGTACCCTCCCTGGGAGCAGGGGCCATGTCTGTTTTGTTTTTCACTATATTCTGCCATTGACAAGAGGGTGAGAAGCATGGACTACAGGTGAGCGATAAGCATCTATGAATTGAATTACGCTTTGATTTGCTCTAGGCTCCTGTTTGCTAGCTTTTTGGTGTACCTGGGCTAGGGGAGGGAATGGAGAAGGAAATGGCAACCCACTCCAGTATTCTTGCTTGGGGATACCCCATGGACAGAGGAGCCTGGCTGGCTACACTTCATGGGGTCACAGAGTCGGACACGACTTGGTGACTAAAGCAACAATGGGGGAGGGGGAGCCTAAAAAGAGGGGAATTAGGAAACCAAATGATGTGGTTTACGTTAAGGATAAATGTGGTGAAAAAAAATGAGTGGATCAGTGAATTGAAGGTCAACTGGGATGCTAAGTGAGATAGGTTCTACTCTCACTGAAGTGATTAGGAAAAGCATCTCTGATGAAGAGATGTGAGCTGAGTTTTCTATATGAAAAGAAAGAAGCCACCCAAGGGAGGAATATTCAGAGCATAGAGGTAATTGGAGGGTTCCTAAGGCAAGAACAGCCTTGTTTGAGTAGGCAGTGGCTCAGCATGCCTAGAATGACATCAGTCAGAAGCAGCCAGTGACAGAGGTTAGGCAGAGAACAGCCAGAGAAGGTTGGGTTTGGTTTCAGTTTTACCTCAAATATAAGAGTAATACATTAGAGGACTTTAATGAAGCGAGTAATATGTCCCTCAAGAAGATCACCTTGGTAGATGGAATGAAAACAGCTCAGTTCAGTTTAGTCGTTCAGTCGTGTCCAACTCTTTGTGACCCCATGAACTACCAAACACCAGGCTTCCCTGTCCATCACCAACTCCCGGAGCCTACTCAAACTCATGTCCATTGAGTCAGTGATGCCATCCAACTGTCTCATCCTCTCTCATCTCCTTCTCCTCCCACCTTCAATCTTTCCCAGCATCAGGGTCTTCTCCAATGCGTCAGTTCTTCACATCAAGTGGCCAAAGTATGGAGCTTCAGCTTCAGCATCAGTCCTTCCAATGAATATTCAATACTGATTTCCTTTAGGATGGACTGGTTTGATCTCTTTGCAGTCCAAGGGATTCTCAAGAGTCTTCTCTGACACCACAGTTCAAAAGCATCAATTCTTCAGCACTCAGTTTTCTTACATCCATACATGACACTGGAAAAACCATAGCTTTGACTAGATGAAACTTTGTTGGCAAAGTAATGTCTCTGCTTTTTAATATGCTGTCTAAGTTTGTCATAACTTTTCTTCTGAGGAGCAAGCGTCTTTTAATTTCATGGCTGCAGTCACCATCTGCAGTGATTTTGGAGCCCAGAAAAATAGTCTATCACGATTTCTACTGTTTCCCCATCTATTTGCCATGAAGTGATGGGACCAGATGCCATGATCTTAGTTTTCTGAATGTTGAGCTTTAAGCCAACTTTTTCACTCTCCTCTTTCACTTTCATCCAGAGGGTCTTTAGTTCTTCTTCACTTTCTGCCATAAGGGTGGTGTCATCTGCATATCCGGCAATCTTGATTCCAACTTGTGCTTCATCCAGTCCAGCATTTCTCATGATGTACTCTGCATATAAGTTAAATAAGCAGAGTGACAATATACAGCCTTGACATACTACTTTCCCAATTTGGAACCAGTCTGTTGTTCCATGTTTGGTTCTATCTGTTGCTTCTTAACCTGCATACAGATTTCTCAGGAGGCAGGTCAGGTAGTCCGATATTCCCAATTTTCCAGTTTGTTGTGATCCACACAGTCAAAGGCTTTGGCATAGTCAATAAAGCAGAAATAGATGTTTTTATGGAACTCTCTTGCTTTTTCAATCATCCAACGGATGTTGGCAATTTGATCCTGGTTCCTCCGCCTTTTCTAAATCCAGCTTGAACATCTGGAAGTTCACAGTTCACCTATTGTTGAAGCCTGGTTTGGAAAATTTTGAGCATTTCTTTGCTAGTGTATGAGATGAGTGCAATTGTGCGGTAGTTTGAGCATTCTTTGGCATTGCCTTTCTTTGGGATTGAAATGAAAACTGACCTTTTCCAGTCTTGTGGCCACTGCTGAGTTTTCCAAATTTGCTGGCATATTGAGTGCAGCACTTTCACAGCATCATCTTATAGTATTTGAAGTAGCTCAACTGGAATTCCATCACCTCCACTAGCTTTGTTTGTAGTGATGCTTCCTAAGGTCCACTTGACTTCGCATCCCAGGATGTCTGGCTCTGGGTGAGTGATCACACCATTGTGGTTATCTCAATCATGAAGATCTTTTTGTATGGTTCTTCTGTGTATTCCTGCCACCTCTTCTTAATATCTTCTGCTTCTGTTAGGTCCATTTCTGTCCATTATAGAGCCAAACTTTGCATGAAATGTTCCCTTGGTATCTCTAATTTTCTCAAAGAGATCTCTAGTCTTTCCCATTCTATTGTTTTCCTCTATTTTTTTGCACTGATCACTGAGGAAGGCTTTCTCATCTCTCCTTGCTATTCTTTGGAACTCTGCTTTCAAATGGAATGAAAATAGGAATGAAAATAGGCTGTAGAGGAAAAAGTATGGAGATATGGACACCAGATAGGAGGCCACTGCAGCCATCCAGGCAAGAGAAAATGATGGGTCAGTCTGGGTTTTGGCATTGGCAGGGAAGAGAGACTGGGACACATTTAAGACATAAGTGTGAGGCATTGCCATCAAAAATTGCTCAGTTAATGGAAGAATGCATGACTGAGTAGAAGGGTGGATAGATAGTGGATAGATGGATGGATAGGAAGATGAGTGATAGATGGCAAATGGATGGTAGATGATGGGCAGATGGATAGGTGGACAGATGGGTGGATGAGTGGTGGATGGATGGGTGGATGAGTGGTAGATGGATGAGGAAGTAGAACACACTGCTTAAAAGCCTAGCCTCTGAATTCTTACCAATTGCCTTTTGAGTCCTATAGCTGATATGCTTACTAGCAGGGCAACCTTGAAGAACTAGCTCAACTTTAAGAAGCCTTACTTTCTT
Source organism: Oryx dammah (assembly GCF_014754425.2). Taxonomy (NCBI): domain Eukaryota; kingdom Metazoa; phylum Chordata; class Mammalia; order Artiodactyla; family Bovidae; genus Oryx; species Oryx dammah. The sequence goes on from NW_024070205.1 coordinate 27,647,626, forward strand.
TATTTGCAAAGAAAGGGAATAGTAATATACGCATTATCAAAAAGGCATGAGGCTTAAAGGGATAATGTCTACTGAGTCGTTATGCCAGTGCCAGAACACAGTGGTTATTAGTATTTACCTCTAGTATCTTGCATATCAGTTTGTAACAATCAAGCTGTCTTTTCATCACTCTCACTATCACTTACTTTCATGTTGTTCACACTCCCAGCCTGCACCAAAACCCAGAACAAACAAAAACATTTACATCAAATGTTTAAAGTTTTTTTTTTTTTTAATGAAAGAGAGAAACGATGCAGTATGGGAAGAGTTATAAACTATTCAGTATTTCAATTTTTTTTATTCACAATCCTGAATTCCCTTTGATAGTTTTTTAATATAGGGAGGGCTCTTGTGAGTATGTGTGAATAATTAAACTTGGAGTTTGAGCATGAAGTGGAAGAAACTCATTTAACTGTCAATGATGTGAGGTAAAGGAAAGCCCAAAGGGCATCTTTTTCACAATAAATACTTTTGTAGGATTTAAAAAAAAATTATTCCTCTCTTCTCACAGTTGGAGAAAGTAAGAGTTTAGAAGATTCCTCACTGCACTAGCCTATCTTTTGTGTTATTTTGATAAACCTTGACTACAGGAGAAAGGGGAGAAGGAGGATTGGGACAGTGGTGACGGTGGCATCTCATTGTCTGAACTTTTACTATGGACATACCTGAAGACCTCATACTCATTGTGTCATGAGGTGCTCCCTGTAACCTGGGAAGCAGATAGAATTACTCTTCCTATTGTGCAGATGAATCAGCTGAGGCTTTCAAAGGATACATTAGACACCCATGTAGCAAAGCAGAGTTTCACACTCAGGCCCATCTGATTCCAGTGCCAGAGCTCTTAGCAGTGCTCCCAGACTTCTGCTTGATTGGCTGTTTGCCTCTGAGTCATTTCTCAGCATTACTTACTGTTTTTATTCATTCTCCTCCCTCCTCGTTTGCTGACAGCTATTGATTTCTGTGCGTGATTGTACCCTTAGCCTCAAATAGTTTTGCAATTTCTTCCCCAATTTTCAAGTGAACTTTATCATCCCTTTGCTTAGTGAAGCTCATCTTTGTTCTTTGGGCAATAATAGATGATTCAGTAAATGGCATGTCACAGAACAGGAGCGATGTGAGGGCAACCTTTATTAGATTAAATATGTTTTTTCCACCCAGTGCTCTGTGGGATTGCTATCAGAGAACAGACAGCAGGGAATGAGCAGAATGTAGCCAAGAACTTCTCAAACTTGAATCAGTAATTACTTTCCTTGATGTAGTTATAATTACTGATAATAACAATTTCCTATAAACTATAACAGTTCATCTATCAATACAATTCAGATGTTATGTATTCAGTTTGTTTAAAAGCTCTTCAAGATGATGACTTGATTCTCAAATGCTGCCATCCCCATCCAACTTCCAGATCAAAACTAATTCCACTCTAAAACCCCATTAACCCCCCTTTTGGATGAAAGACAGTTAGGAATGTGTGGATAATATGATGATGCCTCTGGCAGTGGGGCTCCAGGCTCTTTGATCTCCATGATTTGATCTCCTACTTCCTTCCACTCTCTCCCTTGCTCCACTTTCTCTTTCTATGGTGGCATTCTATTTGTTCTTCAACTTTACCAACTTGTTCCCACCTCAAGGCCTTTCACCTCCCATCCCCTCTGCCCAGAAAGTTCTTTCTGAAGGCCTATGTCTGACCATCTCCTTTTCATCATCCATGTTTCAATGCAAATGTCACCCACCTGAAAGGGACTACCTAAGGTACCTTATCCACCCAGGTAATCCTTTTTTCTCTCTGTCTCTCTTACATTTACCTTTTTTTTTAATTTTCATTTTTTAATTTATTTTTAATTGGAGGATAATTTCTTTACAATGTTGTGCTGGTTTCTGCCATATATCAACATAAATCAGCCATAAGTATACATATATTCTTTCCCTCCTGAACCTCCCTCCCACCTCCCACCACATCCCCTGCCTCCAAGTTGTCACAGAGCACCAGGTTGAACTTCCCATGTTAACAGCAGCTTCCTAGATTAGCCATCTATTTTACACATGGTAGTGTATATATGTCATTGCTACTCTCTTAGTTTATCCCACCTTCTCCTTCTTCTGTCTGTCTCTCTATTCCTGTCCTACAAATAGGTTCATCAGTACCATTTTCTAGATTCCATATATATGCATTAATATATGATATTTGTTTTTCTCTTTCTAACTTCCTTCTCTCTGTACAACAGGTTCTATGTTCATCCACCTCACTTCAAGTGACTCAAATTCATTCCTTTTTATGACTAATATTCCACTGCATATATGTACCCATTTTTGTGTGTGTGCTCAGTCATGTCTGACTCTATGCAATCCTGTAAACTGTACACCACCAGGCTCCTCTGTCCATGGGATTTTTCAGGCAAGAATACTGGAATGGGTTCCCATTTCCTACTCCAGGGGATCTTCCTGACCCAGGGATTGAACCCACACCTCCTGTGTCTCCAGCATTGCAGGCAGAGTCTTTTAGCACTGAGCCATCAGGAAGCCTTATATATGTACCACAGCTTATTTATCCATTCATCTGTCAGTGGACATCTAGGCTGCTCCCACATCCTGGCTATTGTAAATAGTGCTGCTATGAGTATTGGGGTCTTTTTGAACTATGGTTTTCTGAGGGTGGCAGAGGAGTAGGTGGACAGGGACTGCACCTCTACCCTTGGATGCATCAGGAACACATCTCTCACATTTCCTTCTCACTGGGCACAGTCTTGTCTTGTTTCTGCTCTCCTCTGTATGTGACACAAATCTTTTGCACCTCCTCTGATTCTCTTGGAGCTGCAAGTCATTTGGTCCACACCACACCCTACTGCTTCATTGACTATGCCAAAGCCTTTGACTGTGTGGATCCCAACAAACTGTGGAAAATTCTTAAAGACATAGGAATACCAGACCACCTTACCTGCCTTCTGAGAAATATGTATGCAGGACAAGAAGCAACAGTTAGAATCAGATATGGAACAATGGACTGGATCCAAATTGTGAAAGGAGTATGTCAAGGCTGTATATTGTCACCCTGCTTATTCAACTTCTATGCAGGGTACATCATGCAAAATGCCAGGCTGGATGAAGCACAAGCTGAAATCAAGATTGCCAGGAGAAATATCAATAACCTCAGATAGGCAGATGACACCACCCTTACAGCAGAAAGTGAAGAGGATCTAAAGAGCCTCTTGATGAAAGTGAAAGAGGAGAGTGAAAAAGTTGGCTTAAAACTCAACATTCAGAAAACTAAGATCATGGCATCAGGTCCCATCACTTCATGGCAAATAGATGGGGAAACAAAGGAAACAATGAGAAACTTTATTTTGGGGGGCTCCAAAATCACTGCAGATGGTGACTGCAGCCTTGAAATTAAAAGGCCCTTGCTCTTTGGAAGAAAAGCTATGACCAAGCTAGACAGCATATTAAAAAGCAGAGATGTTACTTTGCCAACAAAGGTCCATCTGGTCAAAGCTATGGTTTTTCCAGTAGTCATGTATGGATGTGAGAGTTGGACCATAAAAAAAGCTGAACACGGAAGAATTGATGCTTTTGAGCTGTGGTGTTGGAGAAGACTCTTGAGAGTCCCTTGGACTGCAAGGAGATCAAACCAGTCAATTCTAAAGGAAATCAGTCCTGAATGTTCACTGGAAGGACAGATGCTAAAGCTGAAACTCTAATACTTTGACCACCTGATGCAAAGAACAGACTCATTGGAAAAGACCCTGATGCTGGGAAAGATGGAAGGCAGGAGAAGGGGATGACGGAGGATGAGATGGTTGGATGGCATCACCGACTCAATGGACATGAGTTTGAACAAGCTCCAGGAGTTGGTGATGGACAGGGAAGCCTGGCATGCTGCAGTCCGTGGGGTCGCAAAGAGTCGGACATGACTGAGCAACTGAACTGAGCAGCACTGAATGCCCTACTGTGCCCATTCAAGGCACTGGGTTCTGCCCTCTGCAGGAGGCTAACCAGTCACATGCCCAACCTTTCTGCCATTTCCAAATGTGAAAGAAGCACATGGTACAGAGCATGGTATCTGGCTGTGTAACCATCAAAGGTCAACCCACCAGAAGGACTAACTGTGGACTAAATGTCCAGCACAGCTGACTCTCCATGGGAGAAACTACATACAACCAACAGGAAATAGGAAATGAATGAGGCAGAGGAGTCAGCATATAAATCACTTTTCCCTTCCTGCTCCCAGGAACTACTCTACTTGCGTGCCATCCAGAGAAGTTCCGTATGGCAAGTTTGGTGCATCTGCTGAGCAGCTAGCCTTGTCTCTCCAAAGCTCATCATTAAGCAAAAGTCAACACAGTAACATATCATTCATATTTTTACTCACCTCACTTCCTTTCCCTCATTCCCACTGCCCTGGGTTTGTACTTTGAAAATGAAACATTAGTATTTTTTAATTAAAAAAAATTTAATTGGAGGATAATTGCTTTACAATAGTGTGTTGGCCTCTGCCATACAACAATGTGAATCAGCCCCAAGTACACATATGTTCCTTCCCTCCTGAACCTTCCCCTCTACCCCACCCCATCCCACCCCTCTAGGCTGTCTCAGCACCAGGTTGCACTCCCTGTGATCATACAGCAGCTTCCCACTGGCTGTCTATTTTTGACACATGGTAGTGTATATATGTTACATACGTCAGTGCTACCCTCTCATTTTTTCCTATCCTCTCCTTCCCCCACTATTAGAGAAATGGTACTGATGAACCTTTGGCCACCTGATGTGAAGAGCTGACTCATTGGAAAAGACCCTGATGTTGGGAAAGATCGAAGGCAGGAGGAGAAGGGGGTGACAGAGGATGAGATGGTTGGATGGCATCACTGACTCAATGGACGTGTGTTTGAGCAAGCTCCAGGAGATGGTGAAGGACAGGGAAGCCTGGTACATGGCTGTCCGTGGCATCGCAAAGAGTAGGACACAACTGAGCTACTGAACAACAACAACAACTGATGAACCTGTTGCAGGGCAGGAATAAAGAAGAAGACATAGAGAACAGACTTTGGAAACATTAGTATTTTAATCTTTGCCTAAAGCTCTGTTTCCTGGAGAATGTAGGCCAAGGCAATCTCCAGTACTGGAAACATTTCTTAGTATTCATGAAGTACTCAATCAATAATATAGAGTTTGGATGGATGGACAGGTGGAGGTGGGGTATGGATGGCTATGGATAGATGGATGAAGGGATGATAGATGGAAGGTTAGATGGATAGACAAATGGGAGCATGGCAGTTTCAGGCACTCAAGGGCCAATGTGATTGTATGTGCTAAGTCCCATCAGTCATGTTTGACTCTGCAACCCCGTGGACTGTAGACTGTCAGGCTTCTCTGTCCATGGAATTCTCCAAGCAAGAATACTGAAGTGGGTAGTCATTCCCTTCTCCAGGGGATCTTCCTGACCCAGGGATTGAACCCAAGTCTCCCGCATTGCAGGCAGATTCTTTACTTCTGAGCCACGAGGGAAGCCCCAAGAGATTCCAGAAAACAGGGGTGGAGAAGCAGGGGGAGAATCAGGTAAGAAGGTAAATCGGATCAACATAGGATATATTATCAAGGTTGCTGCTATGGAGGTCCCCTGGGACCTCCTGGGAAGCATGCAGAATGCCACTAACAATTCCCCACCTGGAGAATGGGAAGCGGGAGCATTCATCCACCAGCCTCCACTCCATCGGTTCAGGCTTGCCCATGGTGGCATTAACTGCCCTACACTTCCAGACCTGTGTTCAGGCTAAGTGGGCCCCTGTGGTGGTAGAAAAGACCCTGGGACAGAAACTGAAAAGGACATACAGGCCACTGGTGAGTCTGAGCTTCTGAGAAACTGCGCACTGCAGCTACAGCTGAAACCAGAAGTGCTTTGAGGGATATGTGTGACACAGTCCCAGAGCTGTCTGCTATAGAACCATCTCTAAGCGCATATGCAGCTGTGTTTCCCAATGGGTAAGACTGCCTGATGTCTCCCCTGAGCCTAGAGAGAAATGTCCTGCTTTCTTTTTTCTTTAATTAATTAACTTATTTTAATTGGAGGATAATTACTTTACAGTATTGTGATGATCTTTGCCAAAGATCTATCATCCAGCCCAGCCTCTGCTGGCGTCTCCCTCGTGGCTACTGCCCACTCTGTGTTCACTTTCCACACCATTCACGATTCTCACCTCATGATTTTGCCTGTGCTGTTCCCTTGCCTGGAATTCTCTTTCCATTTGCATTCCTTCTCTAGACGACTTTTCAAGATCCCTCTCCTGACTGTCTCAGGGAGAATGAGACCCCCTGTACATGTTTCTAGCATTGCTCCCACTGCAGTTTTAATAATTATCTCCAGTTCAGAGACTTCCTCCACCACCACCACCACTGAGGTGGTGAATTCATAGAGGGCAATGGCAGGGTCCTCTTCATCTTGGTATCCCCAGTTCCCAGGGAAGACCTAGAACAGAGGAGCAATTGCTGAAAGGATGGCTGGCTGGACACATACACAAAAGCCCGGGGCTTCATTTTATTATTATGTTTTCAGCCATACCACATTATTTGTGGGATCTTAGTTCCTTGACCAGGGATTGAACCCAGATCCCAGCAGTGAAAGCACTGAGTCCTAACTGGACAGCCAGGGAATTCCTGGGGCAGGTGGTCTTTATTTTATATCTATTCAACAGAAAGCGGTAATGGCTACTTAGAAAGGATCGTGCCTTCAAGGGGAAGCAAAGCCCACATGATGAAGGGCATCTTGATTTGATGTCTCACTATATTCCGATCTGAATAGTCTGCGCCATCTGTTCACCATTGTTTAAGGACACATAAACCATTTCCCATGTGCCCATCAAGAAGGTGACAGCTCTGACAGTGAATTCAATTTCAACAAACATTTGTTGGACAGCTGAAGAGCTGAGTCATTGCTTTAGACACAGGATAAGAAGATGAGATAAAAATACCTGGTGTACCTGAGGGCATCTGTGTGACCAGCGCTGGGGGGCTGCACAGGAGGGCAGAGATAGACTATCCAGGCAGCCGGCCTTCAGGTGTCACAGGCAGGATCCAGCCTCTGTGCTCACAGGCAGGATCCAGCCTCTGTGCTCACAGGCAGGCACCCACCTGGGGCAAGGGCAGCCAGCTGAGCCATTCTCCTATAATCTGTAAGGGAGACTGTTACAGGCAGGGCAGCTCCTGGGTCACAAGCAGGTAGCTACAGCCCACAACAGTTATTTTACTAAGCCCCTGGCATGTGTTGCCACTGTGCCCACAGGAGGACCAGCCCTGCCCTCAGGGGTCCCTTATACTCTAGCAGCCAAGACAAGGGTCCAGGAACACCATGATAGGGTGATGTCACAACCACAATAATACCGGGTTGGCCCAAAAGTTCATTCAGCTTTTTCAGTTTGGGCCAACCCAATATAAGGCATGGACTTCCCTGGTGGCTCAGATGGTAAAGCGTCTGTCTACAATGCAGGAGACCTGGGTTCGATTCCTGGGTTGGGAAGATTCCCTGGAGAAGAAATGACAACCCACTCCGGTATTCTTGCCTAGAAAATCCCGTGGATGGAGGAACCTGGTGACCATGGGGTCGCAAAGAGTCAGACATGACTGACCGACCTCACTCACTCACTCAATATAAGGCATACTGTGTACAGAGGCTGCACAGATCTGCAAGGGATAATGGAAGCTCTAGGAGAAATTTACACTGACAGAATATTCTAGGATAAATGAATGGATAAATAATTGCCCTTCCATCCTGTACTTCCTGTCTTTTATTCCATAAACACAGATTTTTTCCCCCTTTTCTTTTTAACCCAGCTGAGTAAGCCTATAATGAGTGGGTCAATCTCAAATGTTTAAAAGGGAAGGCTATAGTGCTCAACCATCTATATATTCAAATCCTTTGGCTCTTACATGTTGTGTCATCTTAGGCATTTTATCTGCCCACTTAGCTTCCATATCTATAAATTGGGGATGATAAAAGTCCTTGGTTCATAGAATTTTTCTGAAGGTGAAATGAGTTAGTAAATGAAAAAGCTTTTAAGGCACCTGGTACATAATAAGCCTTCAATAAGGCTAGCTGTTATTATTAATGGTTTTATTGTCATCATTATTATTCAAGATTATTGCATAGGAGCAGGCTTCCCTGGTAGCTCAGCTAGTAAAGAATCTGCCTGCAACGTGGGAGACCTGGGTTCGATCCCTGGGTTGGGAAGACCCCTTGGAGGAGGGCATGGCAACCCACTTGCCTGGAAAATCCCCATGGGCAGAGGAGCCTGGCGGCCTGCAGTCCATGGGGTCACAAAGAGTCAGACACGACTGAGTGACTAAGCATACACAATACTTAGGAGCAGAGTGCTAGTGCCAATTTTCTAGAAAGCTCTTTTAAAAATATGAGAACTTATTCTAATGAAGGGGACAGGTTCCAACTTCTCTCTGCTGAATCTCAGAGGTCAGTGATAGCAGTCATCTTTGCCCCCTTGATTTATTTTTTGATCCCAAGTTTTCAGACAACAAGGAATACAACTGGCAAATTAATTTTGCTTGGAGGAACACAGCAAAGTTCTTCATTTGTTTGAAATTAGTAGTTTACTAAGTGTGCCTACTGTGGTTCTTCATCATCTCAGGCCAAAAAAAAAAAAAAATTCACTCCATTTGGAAAAATAGGACCTGTAAACATAAAATACCCAGAAAGAATGATGCGAGAGAATGTTAAGTGAGTGGCGTGCTCAAAGTGGGGTGGAGGAGCGAGTGAGAGGGGATGCTGGAGGATGCCCATGAAGGGGTCCTAGGACCCAGCTCCCTGGAGAATGTTCTGGACTTCCCATCCCCAGGTAGACCATCGGGAGCCTCAGGTCAGTGAAGAGTCACACAGGTCCAGGGGTGTGGGAGCAAATTATACAACTGCATGGAGTGAGTATCCAGACACATGAGTCTGAGATACCCTCACAGCTTTCCTCAGCCCAGAGTGGCCAGGGACTCTGTAATACTTCCCCCAAACTGCACAAATGCAGCCCTGAGAACCAGCAGGCAAGAGGTAATGCTTGACAGCTCAGAGAGGATGCATCAGTGAACTGCAGGGATGGATGGCCAAAGCTAGATAGGAAGAGAGTTACCTCCTGGACAGATGGCAGCAACTGAGAACACATCCTCAGCATCTCATCCTCTCCCCTTCTCACTTGAAAGAAAAGCAGAGAACTCCAGATGGAGATGAAATTTCTACAGTAGAGGAACTAGGGCCCAAGGGAAAATAGGTTCAAGTACAGAAATGCATATCTCGTAGCTACTCAGAACAAACACTGAATCAGAGAGCCCTGTATGGAGACAGTGGATAGAACCCATTAGGTTAGGAATGGGGTGCTTTGGAGTTTAAAAGATTGGTCATGGCTCTGCCTCTTGTAAGCTGATCAGGTACTTACTTTCTTCTAAAGTCTTTTTGCTCATCTGTAAAATGGGCATAATATAAAACCCCCTAATTGACTGTATGTGTTAAACTGAAAAATTACATTAATTTTAAATTACAAATTACATTACTAGAGGGCTAGTATTCAATAAATATAGGCTAACAAATAAGCTAGTACATCATGAAAAGGGGAAGGATTGGGGAGGAGTCTTGGGTAAGGGTTGTGGGGGAGGTCTTCATGGAGTTGTTAGTTCTGGAGGTAAAGATGCATGAGAATGACCCCACGTAGGACATGGTGGGTCCCTCACTGAATTGCTGAGGGGGCAGAAGAACAGAATTTACATGTGTACCAACCAAGTATGTGGTTCCCATGTGCTCCAAGCTGGTCAGAGCTAATATAATTTTGTAGTCAAAGTCATGGGCCCTGGTATCTTAGTGCCTGGGTTGGCATTATTTACTAGCTGGGCAAGTATCCTTGGGTAAGTTACATAACCTCCCTGTACCTTAGTTTCATCATCTGTAGAAGGGGGTCATTAATAATTTTTCCTATTCCATAAAGTTGTCCTGAAGCTTAAAATTAATGAACAAATGTAAATAACATCTCTAAGCTTTCATTCCTGGCATGTTAAAGCATGCTCTAAACATTAGCTATTATTATTCTGATTTTGCTTCCATCCAAGTTTACACTTTAGCTGCTAAAATCCCTCAGGATCTCAAATTTGATTTCTTTTCAAAAAAAAAAAAAATCCAAACTCCAGGCCATTTTCCAGTAAGGGAGAGTCACATCATAATAAAAATTTCAAAGCCACCAATAGTCACATGAAGATAGCAAGTGGGGCTTTCCTCCTCCATACACTCAGGTGATCTCTCTCACTTGTGCTTCAGAAAGGAGCATAAAAATCAGCAAAGGTGCCTCCTACCCAAAGTTAGGGGCTCCTAGCCTCAGAGGAACACACTAACATAAAACCAATCAAAGAAACAGAAGAACGACTTTTTCGTGGAAGATATTCTGTGCTTGTGTTTCTTCCTTGAACTGAGTGTAAGGGGAAAATAATTACATTTTGTATCTGTTATCTACGGTCCAAATAATGCTGCATAACAATCAACCTCAAAAGCTCAGTGGTATATGGTAAACATTTGTTTTGGTTCATGGGTCTGTGTGCTGGCTGACTGGTTCTGCTGATCTGAGGCTGGGCTCATTCAGAAGTCCATGATTAGCTGCAAGAAATTCAGGCAGCTTTGCTGTCACACACCCGGGGCCTCAGCTGCATTGTTCAGCTTTGCTCCATGGACCTCATCCTCCAGCAGACTGGCCCAGGCATGCCTCCACAGCAAAAGCAAAGAGGGAGTGGGAATGCAGAAATGCGTGGTTAAGTTTCTGTCTCACATTTGCTGTCATTTCTTTGGCCAAAAGAACTCACATGACTGAGCACAAAGTCAAGATATGGAACAGAATATCACCTGCACACACACACACACATGCACACACACACATGCACAATCAGGGTGGTGCAGGGGTATGGGGAATGATGCAAAGTTACACAGCAAAGGGTTTAGGACCAGGAAGGGGTAAAGAATTGAGCCCATCAAGTTGATCAATCATATATCCCAAAGAACTTGCCAACGTTGATTGTAGGAGAGAGAAAAATTATAAAAGAGATCAAATCTACTGAAAGGAAAGCAAAATAAGCAACTTTGAGGGGATTAAATGAGGGTGTTAAATCTTTTATAGACCTTTCAGAGTCAAACACCAATTCTCACATTTCACTCTTTTCCATCTTAAAATCTCTCTCAACATTTCTAGTCCCACCTACTTTGAATGAATCCAGATATGCCTTCAGAGGACCATTTTCCAGTCATCCGGTTCCAAGACCTTACTGTTCCAGGAATTACATATCCATGTGAAAATAAAAAAAAAATAACATTAAAGAAATCAAGATTTCTCCCCATTTCAAAGAGGTCTGACTCTAATTTAGGCATGAAAGTTTGAGAACTCTCCCTTGACTCTTCTCTTCCACCAACTCTCAGTTAAGACCCTCCGGGTAAGTCATAAACGATATATGGGTAAGTCATTTTGAACATGATATATGTTGTGGGTCTCTTGGTCCGCGTTAACCATGCCTTGTGGTTGAAATCCTGGTGCCTCCTATAGATTCCAGGGAAATAAATTGAAGATGGAAAGTAAAATCCATGATGAAAATCAAGACTCATTGTTGACAGTGTGTTTCTCATGTAGAAACTATCTGAGATCTGAGAAACACTCTTCCTTTTCTTGTGTTGTTTTATAAGAGGAGCTGCCACTTTAATAGCCTGTACATTTAAGATCCATAAAAGATAATGTGCAGTAAAGATGGTTGAGTCAGATAGACTCAGAGGATAGACATTTTGATAATCAATTTTTAACTAGGTAATAAGATTTGACACCATGCCACTAATACCTTCTGGTTTGGGAGGAGAATTCTGTCCTTTTTCCTTTGTGCTGAACTTCACAAGCTGCCTGGCTGAATTCCAAAATACCAACCACTGAGAAGCACCAGACATAATATTGTCGGGCCAAGAGTTTCACCTCCATCCTAAATTCGTTGGTAGCTTCCTGTAAATTGTGGGTTCTGTCGTTTTATCTGAAGCAATTATTCATGTTCAGTTTAGTTTTGCTTGTGGCCAAGTTGAAACAGAGGAATCCATCAGCAGCATGTGCATTCAGGAATACCAACCTTTTTTTTTTTTTGGTGGGGCTGAAAATGGTCTAGATGAGATTCCATAAATCAGCACCAAAAGCTGCAGTCACAAATTCTCTCACAGCACTTCAGGATGTTAGGGCTAAATAAACAGGGTTACTATTTTCTTCTATACCCAGTTGAAAGCCCTTGATTCAACTTGAGTGCTCAGGCCACCTCCTTGCTTCCTATTGTCTTTGACCTGGTTCTTTGGGAAACCACTGGAAACGAGAAAGCAAGTATCATTATGTTAAAGATTTCCATATAACTAACCAAATGACTCCCGTTCTTTAAATAATGACCAACATGTTAAACATATTTTATTAATTTCCTTTCCTGATACTATAAAGTTAACTCATGTTCATAGCAACCAGTGAAACAACTCAAAACTATATGAGATGGTTACAATTTTTTTCCTGTGATGAGAACTTTTAAGATCTATCTCTTAGCAACTTTCAAATATACAATAAAGTATTATTAACTACAGTCACCATGTGGTGGTTTAGTTGCTAAATCATGTCCAACTCTTACAGCCTGATGGACTATAGCCCACCAGGCTCCTCTGTTCATGGGATTTTCCAGGCAAGAATATTGGAGCAATTGTCATTTCCTCCTCCAGGGGATCTACCTGACCCAGTGATCGAACCCATGTATTCTGCGTCTACTGCATTGTAAGTGGATTCTTTACTGCTTGAGCCATTGAGGAAGCCGCCCTCCCCACCCCCCGCCTGGCACCACCACCCCCAGGCGAACTTGCTTGGATTCAAATCCTGGTTCTGCAATGTCCTGACTGTGTGACCCTAAGTATGTTATGTAACTGCTGGGCCTCTGTTTCCTTGTGTAAAATGTGGAGTTTATCACAGTAACAAACTTATTGACTTGGTCTAAGGATTAAACAAAATAGAACAATTAAACATTTAGCAGAGAACCCAGCCCATGGGAAATACTCTCCAAACGTTGGCTGTTTATTTCATCAGCCACCTCTGCCTTCCAACCCCATAAAATGTTGTTCCTGAAAGGAGTCACAGAGAATAAAGTATTCTCCATTTCACTGCATTTCCTGTTGGGTCTGAGAGGTATGAGCTTCCCTGCTGGCTCAGCTGGTAAAGAATCTGCCTGGAATGCAGGAGACCCAGGTTTGATTCCTGGGTTGGAAAGATCCTCTGGAGGAAATGGCAATCCACTCCAGTATTGCCTGGGAAAGCACATGGACAGAGGAGCCTGGTGGGCTATAGTCCATGGGGTCACAAAGAGTTGGACACGACTGAAGCAACTAACACTTTCACTTTCCTGAGGAGTATGAGGTGTTTCTGCCCCAGACATCCTTCCCACTGGTCCTTTCCATCTGCCTCTGGCTTCCCAGCACCCGTTGACCCAGCCTGCATGTTTTCTGGGCTTTCAAAGTGGAGTCCATCCCCTGACACTTGATTATTCTGTACCCGGGGACCAGATCCCTGTCTTGCTCATCTTTGCATTCCTTCATTGCTCTTAGCCCTGTGCCTTAAATACACTAGCGGTGTAATAAACATTTATTGTGTGTGTGTGTGTGTTCGTCGCTCAGTCGTGTCTGACTCTGTGACCCCATGGCATGTAGCTCGCCAGGTTCCTCTGTTCATGGAATTCTCTAGGCAATAATTCTTAAGTGGGTTACCATTCCCTCTTCCAGGGGATCTTTCCAACCCAGGGATCGAACCCAGGTCCCCCACATGACAGGCAGTTTCTTTACCCTCTGAGCCACCAGGGAAGCCCCCAAATATCTATTATGATTATCTTAATTGAATTTCCCTGAATTTGACTGAGAGAGTGGGCAGAACATATATCGCTAGAGTCAACTTTTGTCCCACACCTCAAAGAACAAATATCTTGGCAGTTGTTGGTATTAATGTTTTATTTTGTTTTTTGAAACTAGCATTGGCTTTTTCTTATTATTGAGGCAATCTCTGTACATTGTATAAAATTTAGATAAGTGAAAAAATATAAAATAATATAACTAAAGTAATAATTACTCATCATTCCACTAGAGATAATTGCTGATAATATTTTGGGGTTCTATAGATCTACATATATTCTATACATCTATATATTCTATATATCTATGTATATTCTACACACCTATGTATGTTCTATATATCTATATAGCTTGAGATCAAATTGAATAAATGGTTTTGAAATCACTTTTTCAATTAATATTATTTCAGGTGAATTTCCTCATAGTTCAAATACTATTCAAAATATGATTTTTAATATTAATCTCTATTAATGTCTATGTTTATAAATCTTTGCCTGGATATCTGTTTCTCCAGGACAGACTTCCTGGGAATGAAATATCTCTGTCAGAGGATGTGAACTCATTTTAAACTCTTGCTATCTATTGTCAAATTGGTTTTGAGAAAGAGTGTAGCCCTTTAAGTCATCAGATGCCAAATGGAGAAGGAAGACAGATAATCTTAACTTCTCCATCCTTCGGCCTTTTCATCCTGGACAGTTTGATTGGCATAAAAAGGCAGGGACTTGATTTATTAATTTCTTTGATTACTAGTCAAGTTGAGCTCTTTCTTGTGTGAATTTTCTGTTCATATCTTCTGCCCTTTTGTTCTGCTAATGGATGAAAGCCCTTTTTTTGATCTTTAAGAGCTCTTTGTATAAGAAAGAAATTTGTCCTTTTCCTGTGTTCATTACAATTTATTTTCCTTTGCAGTTTACCTTTTAAGTGATTGATTGAGAAGATAATGTTTATAGATGTACATAAAGAGAATTGGCATTGTCACAAATTTTAGGTTTTTCTTCTAGAAAAATATGTTCATACATTTGTTTGTGTCTCATTTTGTATATCTCAAAAAGATTTTCCTAGTTTTCAGCATATTGGATAAAATGAGATCCTGTAATGTGTTTTTTCTAAGTATTTTTGCTTTGCTAAGGTAATTAAGAAAGTGAGTTTTTTTTTCCTCTTCAGATATTCTAACTGGTTATTGCTGATATAAGTAAAGCTATTGCTTTTTCTCTGTTTTATATTTAATCCATCCACTTTATCAAACACTGATTAACTCTAAGAGATTTCCAGATGAAACTCTTGATGTCATCGGGCTTTCCTCTGATTTTAATGAGAGTATCTTCTGTATTCACCATTAAATATGATAGTAGCTGCTGGTTTAAACTAGATATTATTTATCATCCTGATTAAGTGGTCTTACATTCTTAGCTCTCAAAGAGGTTTTCTGCCCCCTTTAAATTAGGAGTGGGTGTTAAATGTTATCTAATACACTGTCAGTGCCTGGCTATTTATAAATTCTGTGATTATACCTTTTATCTACATAATATCCCCCTTTTGTTCTGTTTGATAATGGATTTTCCCCCTTGAGTTCTGCTCTGTTTAAAATGGATACTGCCACCACTGCCTTTTCTTTTTAATCTTCTTGTTTGTATTTGTTAATTTTTTTTGTCTATCTCTCCACTTTTAATTTTTTGTATCATTGATATTCAGCATCCTGTTCAATTCGACAATTGATAAACATGGGTCACATGCTTGTGTGTGTGTGCTTAGTAGCTCAGTCCTGTCTGACTCTTGACAACCCTTTGGATTGTAGCCCTCCAGGCTCTTCTGTCCATGGAATTTTCCTGGCAAGAATACTGGAGTGGGTTTCCATTTCCTTCTCCAGAGGATTTTCCTCGCCTAGGGATCAAACCCGGGTCTCCTGTGTCTCCTGCATTGCAGACAGATTCTTTACGTGCTGAGCCACTGGGGAAGCCCCAAGCCACATG
The DNA here is from genome assembly GCF_014754425.2 of Oryx dammah. NCBI lineage: Eukaryota > Metazoa > Chordata > Mammalia > Artiodactyla > Bovidae > Oryx > Oryx dammah. The sequence goes on from NW_024070205.1 coordinate 27,663,544, forward strand.
CTTCAGTTCAGTTCAGTTCAGTCACTCAGTCATGTCTGACTCTTTGCGACCCCATGAATTGCAGCACACCAGGCCTCCCTGTCCATCACCAACTCCTGGACTTCACTCAGACTCATGTCCATCGAGTCAGTGATGCCATCCAGCCATCTCATCCTCTGTTGTCCCCTTCTCCTCCTGCCCCCAATCCCTCCCAGCATCAGAGTCTTTTCCAGTGAGTCAACTCTTTGCATGAGGTGGCCAAAGTACTGGAGTTTCAGCTTTAGCATCATTCCTTCCAAAGAAATCCCAGGGCTGATCTCCTTCAGAATGGACTGGTTGGATCTCCTTGCAATCCAAGGGACTCTCAAGAGTCTTCTCCAACACCACAGTTCAAAAGCATCAATTCTTCGGTGCTCAGCCTTCTTCACAGTCCAACTCTCACATCCATACATGACTACTGGAAAAACCATAGCCTTGACTAGATGGACCTTAGTCGGCAAAGTATTGTCTCTGCTTTTGAGTATGCTCTCTATGTTGCTCATAACTTTTCTTCCAAGGAGTAAGCGTCTTTTAATTTCATGGCTGCAGTCACCATCTGCAGTGATTTTGGAGCCCACAAAAATAAAGTCTGACACTGTTTCCACTGTTTCCCCATCTATTTCCCATGAAGTAATGGGACCAGATGCCATGATCTTCGTTTTCTGAATGTTGAGCTTTAAGCCAACTTTTTCACTCTCCTCTTTCACTTTCATCAAGAGGCTTTTTAGTTCCTCTTCACTTTCTGCCATAAGGGTGGTGTCATCTGCATATCTGAGGTTATTGATATTTCTTCTGGCAATCTTGATTCCAGCTTGTGTTTCTTCCAGCCCAGTGTTTCTTATGATGTACTCTGCATAGAAGTTAAATAAGCAGGGTGACAATATACAGCCTTGACGTACTCCTTTTCCTATTTGGAACCAGTCTGTTGTTCCATGTCCAGTTCTAACTGTTGCTTACTGACCTGCATACAGATTTCTCAAGAGGCAGGTCAGGTGGTCTGGTATTCCCATCTCTCTCAGAATTTTCCACAGTTTATTGTGATCCACACAGTCAAAGGCTTTGGCATAGTCAATAAAGTAGAAATAGATGTTTTTCTGGAATTCTCTTGCTTTTTCCATGCTTACTTTGTGCCAAATGCTGGATCAGGTCCCTGGGACACAAAAAAGAGAGAACCTGCCAGAAGGGATGTGCCACAGCCCAGACTGAAACGGGTGCTGCTGTGGGAGATTTGGGGCAGCAGTGGCTCCCCGGAGGGTCTGGCCCAGTTAGGGGCTCTGGCAAGGTTGCCCAGGGTGATAGGAGGTGTATTGCATAGATATGCACACAAGATAACCCAAGGAGAGTCAATCAGCTGGGCCTCAGGGAGAATAGGGGTTTGGGTACTTCTGTACGCAGACAACTTTAGGACCCCATGGAACCTGCAGATCCCACACTCGGACACCACCATTAATTCAGGAAATTAGTTGTTCCTCTACTTTCTTTTTCTCCACTTTATAGTTTCTACCTATTCATAGCTTCTCTTTCATTCATTCACTCACTCATTCCATCGGCAAATAATTTTTCAGCACCTTCTATGTATCAGGTGTCAGTCAGGAGCTGGGAAATCAACCATTAAGACATGAAAAATAGTTGCCATCACAAAACTCACATTCTAGAGGCAGGAGCAGACACTAAGTGAAAGTACAGAATAATTGCAAATGGTGGTGTCATGGATGAAGCCTCCTCTAATGACTTCTCATTATACTTAGAAGAAAATCCAAAGTTCCTCCATGACACTTAGGTCCTACATAAACTGACACCCTCCTCCACCTCCTAGCTTTTCAACTCCTCTCTCTGCCTTGCTCTCTGAGTTCCACCCTCTTGGTCTCTGCACTCCTCAAATAGACCAGGTGTGCTTCTCTCTTTGCTTTGGTACTGGATATTCCATCTGCCTGGATGCTCGTCCACAAGATGTTCCATAAGCTTCCCCACATCTCAGGTCAGATTGAATGTTATTCATCAATATGGCCTTTGCCAACCACCCTCTCCATATAAGGAAGTACCCCTTCCCCCAAACCCTCAGATTCACCCAGATCCTTTGTCTTGCTTTGTTTTGCCTCATCACTCTAAGCACTGCCTGACTCTGTGGTGTATATATTTATCTGTGTCTCTGTTCATTGTCTGTCTCTCTCGAGTGGTGGGGCTTCTCAGGTGGCCCTAGTGGTAAAGAACCCTCCTGACAATGCAGGAGACGCAAGAAATGAGGGTTTGATTCCTGGGTCAAGAAGATCCCCTGGAGGAGGGCACAGGGAACCACTCCAGTATTCATACCTGGAGAACCCCATAGATGGGGGAGCCTGGCGGGTAACAAAGAGCTGGACACAACTGAAGCAACCCAGCATGCACACGCACACTCTGTCCTTGAGGGCAAGATCTTTCTTTGCAGGATCTTTGGTTCAGAGAGCAGAGCACAGCACTAGGTAGAAACTCAATGAGTATTTGTGAAAGAATGAGGGAAGTGGTGTGTGATACAGGTGGTGATGGTGCTAGAGAATGATGGGCAGGGAGGGTGTGTTCTTCAGGTGGATCCTAAAGAGTGGGGGCAGGGAGAAAGGGCTGAGCTACCCCAGCCTCACTCCTCTCTGTCTCCGGAATCCCTCAGGCCAAGCTCTGTGCCGTTGGGGAGGGAGTGAGGAGCGGGACAAGAGGAAGGCGGAAATGTCCTCTCTCCTCACCATGCATTTCATACAGACTCAAGTATGACTTTTGCCTCTATCCCTTAAGTTTGGCCAAATGTGTCTAGAAATGGTACCCTTTTTATTCATTTGGCCTGAAACATGATGTGTCGTTTTTATTTGCTCCCAAGCCCTTCTCTGGCTCCAGAAAGATGTCTTATATTTTATGTTTTTCTATCTTACTTCTTTATAGATCTTCTTCTTGTTCTGCTTTCTAGGAAAGCTCCTCAAGTTCACACAAGGGCCATTGATTGATTGTTTTTTTTTTTTTTTTTTGGCAGTGTTGATTCTGTCTTTTTTCACCTCAAGAGTGGATTTAAATTCTGCTGTTTCCTTTCAGTACATCCTTGTCTCCCCAGTCCTATCTCCAAGTAATATTTGTGCCTCGGGCCGTCTTCGGCCTTGGCCCCTTCTCTCCTAGGACTTTCTGTTCCTTTTCTTCACATGCATGTCTTCTTGCATTGTCTTCTAACCTTTTCTACACTTTTCTTCTGATTGCTGAAGTAATCCTTTTCGGAAGCATACATTTCCTTTGAATATTATAGATGTTTCATTCATTCATTCATTCATGAAATGCATTGACTATTTCCCTGGTACCTAGCCCTGAACTAATTACCAGGAGGTAATTGACAGCCAGCAAGTCCCCACAAATGGTAGAATCAAAGGAACTAAACAACGATACAAGCTATTCAATAATATGACAAATGCTGTGGACAGGCACATGTGGTTGGTATCGGGGCACACAGTAGTCATGTCTAATCTTGTCAACGACAGAAATGGAACTGGGGAGATGACACTACCTTCTCTTATCCTGAGATATTTTTTCTCATAGCCCGTGTTGTTGAGTTTGAGCATTTTTTTTTCTCCTTACTTCAGTTGCATTCAGTGAGCCTTGATTGACGCGAGCTTCTTATGCAGTAACAGATGGAATGTTGTGAGTTCCCCTTCTTCTCACTGGGTGTTTGAGTGTCATTCAAATGTCCTTTCAGATGCCCAGGCAGGTGACAGGTGGATGTCCACAGCATCTGGTCCAACCTCCAACACAGAGAGGCAAATATTCGTATTGCTTCTCTCTGCTGACATTAAGTAGGATCTTCTGCCCTCACCACTTTGCTCTCTGGCATCCTGAATCAACTGTGTTGTCCATGCAAAATTGAAATCTCCAGCAGGCATTACTTCTAGGACTCTCTTGGAGTAAATCAGTCCAAAATAGACAGTGTCTTCCAAAATACAGCCCCTTCCAATATTACTGAAATGTATTTGGTGAGGTGTTCAAGGAAACTATGGAAGGCATATTGCATTCCCGATGACCTCTGGTCGTTAATAGAGACACCCTGGATGATGTGAAGAGGCAAGTAAGTTGAGGAACTGCTCCCACAACAGACCCACTAAAATTTGGGGCCCAGACAGCACCAATGTATCTGATTCTAAGGAGGAGAAACCAAAAATTCATTTCTCTGAGAAGGAAAGAAGAAGAAACAAAAGTGAAGAACGAAGATAGAGCAAGGTTTCGAGCATGTGTGCCTGCTCACTCGTGTCTGATTCTTTGTGGCTCCTTGGACTGTAGCCTCCCAGGCTCCTTTGTCCATAGGATTTTTCAGGCAAGAATACTGGATTGGGTTGCCATTTTCTCCCCCAGGGGATTTTCTGGACCCAGGGATTGAACCGACATCTCCTGAATTGCAGGCAGATTCTTTACCACTGAGCCACCTGGGAAGCCCCAAGGTTTCAAGGAGTTCAGATAAATATTTAAACAAGGAAGGAATTATGAGCCTCCTGAAATAGTATGCATCATTAATTCCCAGGCAGTCAGGTTAACAACGAGCTACCTGGTAGGGAGATAGCCTCCTGAATTATTATTTTAATGGAGTTCCCAGGTTAAAGTAGATTTCATTTAAGGTCAATCAATAGGTACTTTTATCCAGGCTTGATGATTAAAAGAAAACCATAAAAACAGTTCTGTGACAGTAATCTTTTTGGCTCAGTCAGAGCTTCCTTAAGACCTGGAAAGCACTGGAGGAAGGCTATACTATACATGAAGGCAAGGATGCCAGGCTCTATCTTCCATCAAGAACTTCACCCCAAGTGAGTGTTAGCTCCCCTCTTAACTCAGATGGTTCAGTCCATACCCCCAGGCAAAGAGAAGAAACTTGTGTTCCTTTCTTCTCTGGTAGATGGGGCACATTGGAATAATTTAAATTAACAGTGTAGATCCAGCTTATTTCTTGAATTCCCAATGATCAGTCATGGTGAATTAGTATGAGTCGGAATTTTAGTTTGACAGAAGTGATTTTATTAGGCTCCTTGTGTGTGTGTGGGTCTCTCTATCTCTCCTGCTCTATTAGAAGGTGCCTCGGGAAATCAGTAAGAAATGAGATGCCCAGGAACCTGCAGTGCAGTGATCCACCATTGACTTGCTTAGGAAATTAGAGCAGAAAAGGGTTTCTAGAAAATGAAATTGCCTTTAGGTCTTACAGTGATTCAAGTTCTTGCAAAATGAATCCAGGAATTACATCGTTTGAAGATTAAGGGGCTTTTCTTTCTCATCACTTGTCTTCAGGGGTGAGTACATACGTGCTCAGTCATGTCTGACTCTTTGTGACCCCATGGACTGTAGCCAGCCACGCTCCTCTGTCCATGGAATTTTCCAGGCAAGAATACTGGAGTGGGTTGCTTCTCCAAGGGATCTTTCCAACCCAGGGATTGAACCTGCGTCTCTTGCGTCCTCTGCATTAACAAGCAAATTCTTTACCACTGTGCCACCTGGGAAGCCCATGGAACCCTGAATTGTAGGTCTTTAGGAGTAAAATATTCTCTCTCTCTCTTTTTTTTTTTTTTTTTTGCTTCTTTTCTCTTCTTGATAATCAAGGACTTTTCTAAAAGTATGTTTTACCCAACCCAGTATTTTGAGTTTATTAGGATTTTCCAAGGTTTGCTCTTTATTCTCACAGACTCACTTTTCACTGAGTCAAGAGAATGAAGAAGGATCCCTGTTGCCATGTGTTTTTTTTTTATTTTAATAAATTATACTTTAAAGGGGCTGCTGGTTGCCAGTTCACACACAATCAAACTCTGCCATAGTTTCCATATTTAAAAAAAAAAAAATTCCTGCTGTGAATCTAACAAGGAAGAAGATTCTGAACCTCTCCCCCTTGCTTATCACGAATCAAAATGGAAACAAGGGATGTTGGAAACAATACAGAAAGTACATTAAGGAATGCAAAAATTCTATGGGGGGAAGGAAATAAATCAAGTATTGTTGGATAGGGCTTATGTGTGTGAATATATTCTTCAGACTGATATTCATAGGCTGGTAAATAAGGTGTTAGGAGGCAGGAGACTGTATATTATCCTCAATATTTTTTATTTTTATAAAGCCCAGAGAAATATAAGGCTTTTTCCTTTGGAGACCAGAGAAGCTTCTTGAAAGACTAATTATTATTGCTCTTGAAAAGGTTTGTGATCACTCTTGGATACATTTGTTACCATGATAGATGCAGAGCAGTGACAAAGGAAATAAAAGCCTAATTTGCTATTCCCTTGAAAATTTTCAGCTCTAAAACAACTTGGCAATGACTCTAAGGATGCCGCGTGGTACTCTCAATCACACGGAAGCAGCTCTTCAGAGCAGAGACATACGTGAAAATGTGTGTGTGCCTGAGCGCAAAGCATGGCATTCACATGTCCACAGTTACCCCCAGAACATGCAGAATCAGCATTTTACAGGCTTTGCAAAAGGGCTGCAATTCAAAATCCAGGAGCTAAGAGGAAGCTGCATGTGGAATCTATGAAGCTGCTGGCTCCGTTTCCTTGCATTGATCTTAGAACTTGACAACTGAGAAATACATCTTTATCATTCTTTTGCTTAGACGAAAGTATTATATATACTTGAATGCAACATTGTGTTTTATTTGCCAAAATTCAATCTACTGGTATTGAATATCCACCAAAAGAACACTAGACAATTAGAGAGCATGCACAAAGGAGGTACAGAAAACCCCATAAGGCTCATTCCCTTTCCAAGCCTGATAGCAATAAAACACCAGCTCCACCCTTTTTGCTCTGGGATTCTGACTAATAAGCAGAGACAGAGGAGAAAGTGAAATTGAACCTCAATTATGAGAGATATTACACTTATGGAGTTTGGTCTTTTAAATACTTTACCTAGTTCTGTTACTAAAGGAAATATATATATATATATATTTTTAAATTCAGCTATAAAAACTTAAAGAGATTTGAATAGTGGCAAACTGTTATAAGTCATTTTAAAAGGGAAAACATTTTGCAGAAGTAAATCAGTCATTTGACTACCTTAGAACTTGAGTTTCTATTACTTTCCGGAGGTTTTTAACTTCAGAATGAATAACCAGGAAAATAATTTATTTGAATTTAAAGTTAGCCATACAAATGAGTACAGAATTTAAAACAGAGTGAAATGGTAGGGAATTTAATACTTCTTGTTCAGAACTGCTTATCCCATTCAGCCTGTGAAGATATATTATTTGGAAGAGTAGATTGCCAAGGGGAATTAAGAATCTGAAACACTTAGAGGGCTAGGACTTACATTCCAATACAACTGCTGGGTCAATGCTTTGACTGTGGAGTGCCCCTTGGGAACTGCTGGGCAACTAAAACAATGTGTGGTGGAATATAGGTCCACTATATGGAGGGAAAGCCAGAGTGACCCAAACCCACTATTTGGAAGAAATCATCTCAATCTTTTGCCCATGGACACATAATACATTTTAATGCCTTTCCATTCCCTTCTGGTTAGAACTCAAATTTTGCAGCCTGGCACCTATTTCTGCCAATTGTCCATTATGGCTCCCATGCCTGCACTTTTGCAAGCTGCTCTTCCATCACTTAATTCATATTCAACATCCAAAACTCAGTTCAAGGTTCTGTCTTTGGGAACCTCTGACTTCTCTCACTGGTCCCGTCTTCAGAGTTTTTCTTTCATGTTCCCTCCACTCTTGGCCCAAAGGACAGGCTCCTCCATCCTTATATTTATTGTGCTCTTCTGATTATTGTCCACTTCAGACCATTCACCACCCTCTCCTCCCTGCTCTGTGCCCCAGGGTAGAATATCACGCCGGCTCATTGCTCTGGCTTTCTAGCTGGCTTAGGCTCATCATCTGTTGAATGTATTTTGTAAAAACTAAAACATGCTAAACTGAACATTGTCCTCTGGCTTACAGACCAGAGGCTAGAGATAAAAAATGGAAGGTGGAGGATGGGAAGAAAGAAGGGTCAGGGTTTTTATTCCCATGACTCTCTTCCTATAAGCCATGGGTTGGCTGTGGCTATAAACCTTTATCTAAGACCACCACTCTAGGGACTTCCCTGGTGGTCCTATGGCTAAGACTCCAAGCTGCCAATGCAGGGGGCCCAGGTTCAGTCCGTGGTCTGAGGAACTAGATCTCACATTCAGCAACTAAGAGTTCACATGCCACAGCAAAGACTAAAGATCCCGAGTGCCACCACTAAGACCCTGCACATAAATCAGTAAAAATAATTATAAATAACTAAAAATAATAATAATAATAAAGACCACTGGTGAGCTGCGGTCCGTGGGATCGCAGAGTCAGACATGACTGAGCACACACACAGCACTCCAGTGGGGTAGCCCCTCCCCAGAGTTCAAATTCTTCACATTCTAGAAATCTCTCCTTCCCCCTTCACCCTGGGTATGATAACAGCTTTTGCTTCTCCCAAATTTTCTCCAAAACGAAAGGGAACTTAGATGTAGAGAGCTCTGAGACCCATTCTACAATCCCCATCATGACCCAATGCACCTCTTTTGCACACCTTGCTTTTGGGGAGGATGTTTATCACCCTCCCCACCTGCTGTGAGTCTCAGGTAGGGAGAAGTCAGCCTTGAGGCTCTGCCATGGGATCAATGCCTCCTCAGCTAAGAGATATTGATCCCGTGACAATGGCTGTCCTGCCTTTCTTTGTGTGAGGAGCTGAGTGTAGACTTAGCAATTGTGTGCAAGGGCAGTATTTCTGAACAACAATGGCCCGCTGTCTCATTATCGATTGTTCTGCAGTCTGACTGGGTTAGAACTGGTGCACATTTCATACCCCCTTCCTTCTCCCTCCTTCCTAAAGCAAATGAAGTCTTTAAAAAGAGGGGGCAGGTATACACAGAGAGGTTATTTTATTTCATATGAAAATAGTCTCTACTCCTGACCAAGTATATATATTTTTTGAATGCTGAAAATGGTTCAGGGCAGTCATCCTGGCAATGATCCTGGCTTGGTCCATGTGGCTTGGGCCTCAGAAAACTGTATTCCCAGCCTGTCTAGAGATCCCGCTGACCTGAGTAGGTCCCTCACTTCTGGGAGTTCTCTGTACCCACTTGATTTTGGGACCCACAGTACTATTCAAGACATGGGAATATGTTTTACATACAAATTCTTTTCAACTCAGAAGAAAAGGTGAAAACAATAATCATAAATATATAATAAAAACTCCAGCCTGGATATACTTGTTGTATGTCAGTGTATTTGTTTGATATAATTTTTAATACTGTCAATGGCAACCCACTCCAGTCCTCTTGCCTGGAGAATCCCATGGAGGGAGGAGCCTGGTAGGCTAAGAGTCAGCTAGGCTAAGGGGCTAAGGGAAGAGCCCTGTAGGCTAAGGGTCGCAAAGAGTCAGACACGACTGAGCGACTTCATTTTCACTTTCACTTTCACTATCACTATGAAGGAAAGGACCCACAAAGACAAAAGTGCCAAAGATGCACAAAAGTGATAATACTGCCCTGCTCTGCAGAACATCAGCCCTGAAGACACTCCTGGGGCAAATAAAATCTAGGAAGCCCAAGGCACCACCTCCCCTGGAAGATTCACATCATACAATAGCTGATCAAAGGACCACAGCCATCTTGCTGTGAAGGAATCGGCTTTCTCTTTGTTTGAGTCAGCTAGTTCCAAACTTACTTGACTTCAGAATACTTGGAGAAATACCAATCTAAACTTTGTTTGTTTTATTTCTCTTTCTAGACTTGATAACCTCTCAGAACTTAAATAGTACAACCTTGTATTTATTTTCAAGCCCCTCTGGGGGAATTTAAAACTGTAAATGCCTACTTTTTTTTTAAAGAAGCAAGATCTCAGATCAATAACATAAACTTTTAACTTAAGAAATGAGAAAAAAAATGTAAAGTAAATCCAAAGGAAATCAAGATAAAGCAGAAACAACTGAAAGGTAGAATAGAAAACAACTGAGAAAGTCAACAAAACTAAAAGTTTTGAAAAGATCAGTCAAATTGACAAATCTTTAGCTAGACTGACCAAGAAAGAAAGAGAGGAGACTCAAACAACTAAAACCTGGGATGAAAGAGGAGATATTCCTATTGACCTTATAAAAATAAAGCTGATTACAAACAAAATTAATTATAAAAGGATACCATGAACAATTGTATGCCAAGTAATGATACAGCTTAGATAAAATGGAAAAATTCCTAGGAGACACAAACTATAAAAATGGGCTTACAAAGAAATACAAACTATGAATAGACTAACATAACAAGTAAAAAGATTGAATTACTAATCAAAAAACTGCCAACTACCCACAAAGAAAATCCCAGGCCCAGATGTATTCAATGGTGAATTCTAATAAATGTTTAAAAAAAGAATTAAAATTGATTCTTCACACACTCTTCCATAAATTAGAAGAAGAAAGAACACTTCCCAAATCATTTTATAAGGCCAGTATTACCTACCCCAATTCTAAAACCAGATCAAAGAAGCACAAGAAAACGATAGACCAAGGTCTCTTATGAATATGGACACAAATATCTTCAACAAAATGCTAGCAAATTGAATCTAACAATATATCTAAGGACTGCAAAGTATGACCAAGTGGGTTTGAACCCAAGAACGCAAGCATGGTTTGACACATAATCAATGAAGTCTACTATGTTAACAGAATAAAGGACCAAAACCATAGCTTAGTTGGTAAAGAATCTGCCTGCAATGCAGGAGACCCCAGTTCAATTCCTGGTCAGGAAGATCCCCTGGAGAACGGATAGGCTACCCATTTCAGCATCCTGGCCTAGAGAATTCCATGAACAGTCCATGGAGTCACCAAGAGTAGGACATGACTGAGCGAGTTTCACTCTTCACTCAATCTTAACAGATGCCAAAAAAGCGTCTAAGACAAATTATAAATCGAAGGCATTTCCAGAAGCTCATCAAAAGCATGTATAAAAAACTCACAACTAGTATCCTACCTAATGGTAAAGGCTGAAAGTTATCCCTTTAAGATTGGCAATAACTCAAGGATGTCTGCTCTCATCACTTCTAGTCAACATTGTATTGGAGGTTCTAGCCATTAGGCAAGAAGAGAACATAAAAGCCTTCCAGATTAGAAAGATAAACGTATTTACACATTTTGATCTTCCTAAAGACGGTGACTGCAGCAATGAAATTAAATATACTCCTTGGAAGGAAAACTATGGCAAACCTAGACAGCGTATTAGAAAGCAGAGACATCACTTTGCCAGCAAAGGTCTGTATAGTCAAAGCTATCGTTTTCCAGTAGTCATGGACGGATGTGAGAGTTGGACCATGAAGAAGTCTGAGTGCCAAAGAACTGATGCTTTCAAATTATGGTGCTGGAGTAGACTATTGAGAGTCCTTTGACAGCAAGGAGATCACGCCAGTCAATCCTAAAGGAAATCAATCCTGAATATTCATTGGAAGGACTGACGCTGAAGCTGAAGCTCCAATACTTTGACCACCTGATGTGAAGAGCCAACTCATTGGAAAAGACCCTGATTCTGGGAAAGCTTGAGGGCAGGAGGAGAAGAGGGCAGCAGAGAATGAGATGGTTAGATAGCATCACTGACTCAATGGAGTCAAACGCTGGGACACAGTAGAGGACATAGGAGCTTGATGTGCTGCGGTCCATGGGGTCACAAAGAGTTGGACACAACTTAGTGACTGAACAACAACGAGGAATACATACTCACTCACACGCACACACACATGCACACACCACATACAACCGTTAAGGTTAATAAATGAGTTCAGTACAATTTCAGGATACAAGATCAATATATGAAAACTAATTGTATTTCTACTCTACACCAGCAATGAATAATCCAGAAATGAAATTAAGAATGCAACTCCTTTTACAATAGAAAAGAATAAAATAGGAATAAATTTAGCAAAAGATGTGTAAGAATTTTATACTAAAAACTACAAAACATGTCGAAAGAAATTAAAGAAGATTGAAATAAATGAAAATAGTATCCCTTGTCATGGGCTGACAGACTTAATACTAAGATGACAGTACTGCCCAAACTGATAGATTCACACAAAAACCTCTACCAAAATCCCAACTTTAGTCAATCTAAAAATATGGAATGTCATACAACCTTGAAGAATGAAGTACTGATACATGCTGCAGTGTGGATGAATCTGGACAACATCATGCTAAGTGAAAGAAGACTGTTACCAAAATCTACGATTCTGTTTACATGAGTAGCAAGTCCATAGGGACAGAGAGAACTTCCCAGGTGGTGCTAATGGACAGAGGGGTAAGTGGAGAGAGACTCTTTTTAATTAATTTATTTATTTTTAATTGGAAGATAATTGCTTTACGGGCTTCCTTGGTGGTTCAAACAATAAAGAATCCACCTGCAATGCGAGAGACCTGGGTTTGATCCCTGAGTTGTGAATATTCCCCTGGAGGAGGGCCTGGCAATCCACTCCAGTATTCTTGCAACAAGACAAGGATATCTGTTCTCATCAATTCTAGTCAACACTGTATTAGAGGTTCTAGCCATCAGGCAAGAAGAGACCATAAAAGCCTTCCAGATTAACAAGATAAATGTATTTGCACATCTTGATCCAGTATTCTTGCCTGGAGAATCCCCATGTACAGAGGAGCCTGATGGGCTACAGTCCATGGGGACTCAAACAGTCGGGCACAACTGAGCGATTGAGCACACACAACAGTTGCTTTACAATGTTGTGTTGGTTTCTAACATACATCAACATGAATCAGCCATAGGTATACACATGTTCTCTCCCTCTTGAACCTCCCTCCCAGCTCCTACCCCACCCCACCCTTCTAGTTTGTCACAGAGCACTAAGTTGAGCTCCTTGTGTTATACTGCAACTTCCCATTAGCTATCTATTTTACATGTGATGATGTATGTATGTCAGAGAAGGCAATGGCACCCTACTCCAGTACTCTTGCCTGGAAAATCCCATGGGCAGAGGAGCCTGGTAGGCTGCAGTCCATGGGGTCGCAAAGAGTCAGACACGACAGAACGACTTCCCTTTCACTTTTCACTTTCATGCATTGGAGAAGGAAATGGCAACCCACTCCAGTGTTCTTGCCTGGAGAATCCCAGGGACAGGGGAGCCTGGTGGGCTGCTGTCTATGGGATCACACAGAGTCGGACACGACTGAAGCGACTCAGCAGCAGCAGCAGCATGTATGTGTGTGTTTTATAAATGGTAGTGCTACTCTCTCAGTTCATCCCAGCCTTTCCTGTCTCTGCTGTGTCCATAAGTCTGTTCCCTATGTCTGAGTCTCTATAAACCTTCCCTGCAAATAGGTTCATCAGTACGATTTTTCTAGATTCCATAAATACGTGTTAATAAATGATATTTGTTTTTCTCTTTCTGACTTATTTCTGTTGCTGACAGAGACTCTAAATGGTAAAATTTCCTTTAGGAATGATGAAAAAGTTCTGAAATCAGGTGATAGTGATGGTGTCACAACAGTGAATACACTACAAACTACTGAATTTTATGCTTTTTAAAGGGTGAGTTTTCTAATCATCCTTGCCTTTTCATTTATTCTCTTATTTGCTTATTCAAACTCCATCTTCTTTGTTTCCCTCAGCTTTTGTGTGGTAAAATTGACAAATAAAATTGCTTAAAGTAAAAAATTTCGGGGGGGGGGGGTGAATTTTCTCATGTGTGAATTATAGCTCAATAAAATTGTTATATTTTAAAATGTCCTTGCTGGGAGTCACTGCTGGGAATGCCCCTTATGGGTCTGTTTTTAATTAAATGAAATCTGTGCTCGTTCTTTCCATCCCCTTCAAGACATTCCTCTGCTAACAATGAGTCTCTGCACTGAAGAGTCTTGATGTGTCCATTCATTCATTCATTCATTCATTTGCCGCGTATTACCTGAGTGCCTACCCTATATCATGCATGCTCTGTGCTAGACCCTAGAGAAGACAGACGAGGTCCCTGCCCTCAGCAAACTTCCAGTCGCTCACACTCACTTGAAATTTATTTCTAAATTTCATCTTTTTAAACATTTTCTTGCTCTGTGAGGGTAGGAGCAGGAGTAGAGAAACAATTTGTTTTTGTTGTTGATTTTAGGGCCTTTAGTTCAAGTACCTGGTGGATCCAATTCATGGTGCTTATCACAATGTCACCTGTTTGGCAAAAGGTCAGTTTAAAATGTTTACCTTTCTGGTGCTTCCTGCTTTATTTGGGGACTCTCAAAGGGGAGAAAACCCCCACGTCAGATGGGCCCTTGGTAGGTTTCAGACACTGTGTGATGACCACAGCCACCCTGCAAGGTGAGTCACAGCAACAGCAAATGGCCAATGTTGGCAGAACATTTAATACAGGCCAGGTATTGCACAAGACTTTGGCAAGCATCATCTCATTCCATCCTCCCAGTAACTTTACAGTCCCTATTTTACAGACACCTTTCATAGACAACCGCCCAGTGACACAGTCAATGGATTGAGGAGCCAGAATTTTCACTTCAGCTTCACCTGGCTCCAAAACCCATGAGCATTCCCTTTTCCTGCATTGCCATCTGTGTTCTGCCTTCAGAATACCTAAAAGCCTTACCGATGCAAAGAAATAAATCACCAATGCACGGTGTGGGCCCTGGGGCAGATGTTGTTTCAGATTTCTGCACCTGCCAGCTACGTCTCTTTGCCTCCATTCTCTCCTCTAAGAAATGGGTCCTTAGCAATCTCGGTCTGAGAGGGTTATTATCAGGATAAAGGAACTGATGTGTGTAAAGTGCCTAGAGCAGGGTTTGGCTGTAAACGTCACCCATAAATATCAATTACATTCCCTCATCAAATGCCATGGGCCTCATAGCAATCACAATGGATCTGATCAACTTATCCGATGCCTGACACCAGGTGAACACGTTCCAGCCCCCATACCCAACCCACCTGACCTCTATGAAAGCAGAGAAGAGCCATTCTTCCTATGTTCCAGATGAGAAACCCGAGGGTAAGATGCGAAACAGATTTGGCAACTTGATGTCATTAGCCTCCCTGCTGGGAGAACCCATCACATTCCTCAGGGCTTGGAACAGCCTCCTTCTTAAGATAGCTTCTCACCTTTAAGGTCTGATCACATGATGGCATTTAAACAATACCAGGGAATAGTGGTAAGCTGAAACCTGGGCCATAACAAGAATGAAATATGTGGGGTGCCTAGGACACGGAACTTAAGGAGTTGTTCACTACCAGGGTCATACAAGGGCACGGGTGGCAAATGAGACTGACCACCTCCTTAAATTCTGTGCCCTAAATATATCTGAAGAAAAACATGGTCTGAAAGGATAGATGTACCCCCGTGTTCATTGCAGTGCTGTTTACAATAGCGAAGACATAAAGGCAGCCTAAATGGCCATCAACAAAGGAATGGATGATGAAAATGTGGTTCATATGTACAATGGAATATTACTCAGCCATTAAAAAGAATGAAGTAATGCCCTTTGCAGCAACATGGGCGAAACTGGAGATTGCCATTCTGAGCGAAGTAAGTTAGGCAGAGAAACAGAAATATCATATGATATCCCTCATGTGCAGAATCTTCCATCACCAGTCACATCCACATCTGGGCATTGTCAAAGCTATGGTTTTCCCTATAGTCATGTATAGATGTGAGAACTGGACCATAGAGAAAGCTGAGTGCCTAAGAATTGATGCTTTTGAACTGTGGTGTTGGATAAGACTCTTGAGAATCCGTTGGACAGCAATATCAAACCAGTCAATCCTAAAGGAAATCAGTCCTGAATATTCATTGGAAGGACTGATACTGAAGATGAAACGCCAATACTTTGGCCACCTGATGCAAAGAACTAACTTATTGGAAAAGACCCTGATGTTGGGAAAGATTGAAGGCAGGAGGAGAAGGGGACGACAGAGGATGAGATGGTTGGATGGCATCACCAACTTGATGGACATGAGTTTGAATAAGCTCCAGGAGTTGGTGATGGACAGGAAGGCATGACATGCTACAGTCCATGGAGTTACAGAGTTGGACACCATGGGGTCACAAAGAGTTGGACACGACTGAACAACTGAACTGAATTGAACTGATATGCAGAATCTGAAAAGAAGTGAAATAAATGAACTTATTTACAGAACAGAAACAAACTTGAATGAACTTTTGGTTCCTGGGGGGGAGGGATGCAGAAAGGAATAGTTAGGGAGTTTGAAATCAACATGTACACACTGCAATATTTTAAATGGATAACTAAGAAGGACCTACTGTATAGCACAGAGAACTCTGCTCAGTGTTAAGTGGCAGCCTGGATGGAAGGGGAGTTGAGGGAGAATGGATACATGTATATAACATGTATATGACTGAGTCCCTTTGCTGTCCACCTGAAACTATCACAGCATTGTTAATTGGCTATACTCCAATATAAAATAAAAAGTTTTTAAAAATCCTAATCCCATCTCACGCTAATCCCAGACTGGATCATATCCCCTCTCAAGATGCCTACAGCTCTTAACACGCTGAGAACAAAGTATCATGGCTTGTATTTGCAGTTGCCAAAATTACAGTGTCTCTAAACTACAAAATGGAAAGAGACTTGGGGGTAATAGGGAAGCAAGAGTCGACACCGAGTCCAGTTTAATTCAGCAGCTGGCACTGACCAAACTCAACATTTATTTAAAGTTGGCAGTGAGAAGAGTTTTAAGAAAGCCAGTGGCCTTGAGTTAAAATGCTACAGGATGTTAGCATAGACAGGGGAATTCACGGAAAGAAGTTAAACTAGAGTGATGAGGATTAATGCCAAGCATCCTGCTTGTGGAGAAAGAAGTCATCAAGTAAGCAATTCCAACAAATGAGTTCTAAGTTGGAAAACTGAATTCTAGAAAGAAAGTCGGGAGAAGGTGCTGCATGGAGTGGCAGCAGCTGATGTGATGGGATCTGCTACCCAAGGAGAGAGAAGAGCATCTCAGAGGAAGAGCTATTTGTAGGAAGAGAAGCTACTCATGGGTGACGGACATCAGGAGGGAAAATGCTCTGGAAAAAACCCATCTTCCTGTGGAAGCTTTGAATTAATGCATCACTCTGGAATTGTGTGAGGCATCTTCTCAAAAGTCCCAGGGTTCTTTCCAGTTGCTCAACAATTTTGCCCCCAGGTAAAGAGCTGTAAATTGAGCTTCTTCTTTCTCCCTCATGACCAAGCTCATGGCTCAGGTGGATATCAGCAGAGAAGGGGTTTTATATTCTTCTTGAATCAACTGGAACTCTTTTGGTTGCAGGTAATAGAATATGACTTGAGATAGTTCACCAGAAAGGAGATCTGATTACAAAGTTACAGAGCGTCCCTTAGATTCTAAGGTCAGTAACAAGCTTAACCTCAGGCAGGAAACATCAGCCAAAACTGCAGCTCAGTGAGGAACTCAGGAAGCCTCTCCTTCATCTTTTTTCTTCTTTTTACTTTATAAAAGTGCTTCTCTGCTGCCTTGGAGGGAAATAACTACCTTGAATATGTCCCTACTTGATGTCTCCCCCGTTTCCAAGAATAGCCACAGGGGTGGGATTCTTTTCATCCCATTTCCAAATTCCCAGAGAAGAGGCTTAAGAGTCAGCTTAGATCAGAGGCCATTCTGATCCAATCAACCAAGGTCAGGAGGTGAGGTCTGAAAATGCTCCTCCCCTTGCTCACAAGGTACAGGGGTACAGGAGGTACAGGGGCATATCCAAGAAGACATGTTCTGTGCAGACAAGCCGAGTGATGTCCACTATACTTTCTCCTACTGTGACATGTAACTTCATCCACAACTGGATGGCAATATTGACTAAAGCAATGAAAACATAAAACCACAAGCTCAAAAGTTAACTAGGGTTGAAGACATTGTGCTAAGTCCAGTCAGCAAGACGCAAAAAACAAATATTATGTGATTCCAACTAGGGTTGTCAAATTCATAGTCAGAATGCAGGGAAGTGGTGACCAACAACAGGTGAGAGTGGGGGTTACTATTTAACGTTTACAAAGTTTCTGTTTGGGATGATGAAATGTTCTGGAGTGGGATGGTAGTGAGGTTTGCACAACATGAATGTACTCAATGCCACTGAACTCTACCCTTAAAAATGGTTAAGATGGTAAATTTTATGTGATGTGTATTTCACCACAATAAATAGAACAGGCCAGAATAAGAAGTTAATTCAGGATCCAATGCAGGGAAAGCAGCAAAGATGATCCAGCTTGTCGTTTTGTGCATCCATGGCACTTCGCGGGTTACTCCCTTGGCTTGAGCTGCACTTTTTCCCCATACTTGGGGAATTCTTAGTTATTCTTTAAGACTGAGCTGATATAACCCGCCTCGCTTAAGCCTTGGCTACAGTCCCCCAGGCAGACTTAATCACGTCTTTTCTGTTTCTATGGCAGCATATATGGTGTGCGAAGCTACTACTGTATATCATATGCCCTAAGTGTTTTCTATACACTTGTCTCTCTCACTGGCCTATGAACTTCAGAGCAGAGAACCATAGAGTATTGTTGTTCAGACAGCAGACCCTTGAGCCCCCACTCCCAGCCTGCCATTCCCCACTGTGTGACCTCCAGCAAATTACCTTCTAGGCTTTAGTCTCTTTCTTCAAATGTAAAAATGGGGTCAGTATCACGTGTACCTATATGTGTTAAATGAAGAAGCCCATGCAAGCATTGCATACCTACTTTAAATGCTCAATAAATTTTAGCCCTTACTCACTGTCAAGCACAGCATCAGGGACATGCGGCAACTCAGTCTTTGTTGAATGGATGAACAAAATAAGGGAAAAAACCTGTGTACATGTACATAAAAATTGTCAGTCATGACAAAACAAACAAGACTAAGTAGAATAAGATATGTTGGCTGCCTGTTAGACCTGACTGTGGCCTCAGCTTTGAAAAGGAGACTGTGAATATACTGTTTTCAAGGTGTACATGCATGCTCGGTCAGTCAGTCATGTCCACCTTTTTGTGACCCCATGGACTGCAGTCCATCAGGCTCCTCTGTCCATGGAATTTTCTAGGCAAGAATACTGGAGTGGGTTGCCATTCCCTTATCCAGGGGATCTTCCTGACCCAGAGATCAAGCACATGGTCTCCTGCGTTGGCAGGCAGGTTCTTTACAACAAGTGCTACCTGGGAAGCCGTTTCCAAAGGCAGTTCAGGAAATGTTAGGCCGAACCCTGATAAGGACATCAGAGAATGTTAACTAGTCATTCCTCTCGTGATTCATCTGCATAAAAGAGATGCCCAGAATGGCCCTATATGAATACAGATTTTCATTCCACTTAGTTGCTATATCCTTTGGCTGCAGAGAACAGATTGGCGCTTAAATACTACATTGCATTAGATTTCCCTTGGGAGAGAGATTGATAGAGTTCCTGTTGCTTTGCAGAGCGAGGGCTTAATTGTCCACAGGATCCATCATCTTCAGAACTGCACCCCTTGCTTTCTAGACCACCCCGATGCTTGAGATCCCTCCTTGAAACGCTTTTATTTTCATTGTGGATCACTCTGCCTTTTGAGCCTATACCGATGCTAAAGAAAATGCTCATTTCAGTAGAGTGGGGAATTTGTTCCCTATCACTAATGTCCATCTTGGTGAAATGACTTACAACAGCTGCTCCAAGAAGTAAAATCTGATAGAAACAGAACTGGCATAGATATAAACATAAACATTAGTTTCTATGGAAACAAAAGTTGCAGAGCAATGGCTGCAAGACCTAAGAGCCCATATTCCAGGAAACAAATGCTAAATATATAGTGAGTGCGTCCACCAGGGATCACACCAATAACCCCAAATTCTTTTTGAGAGGTAAATAGAACGCATGTAAGATTTTGGCTAAAGTGGACACCCCCTAGCAGAATCAATATAAGAGAAGGCAGTCTTTTCAGTCTCAAATTGAAACTATATTTCTTTTCTTAATTGAAGGCCTCAGGGCAATGAACAGTTGATTGATGGAATTCAGTCCACAATTATACCCATGGGCACTTCACTCTGGTGTCCAATAAAAGTGCTGAAAACCTAATGAAGGTTTGAAGTCCCACACTCAAAGCAGAATCTTCCAAAGACCCTCCTCAAACGGACCCAGTCCCTCTGGCCCCAGTGCTGTGCCGCCCACCATGCTACCTGCCTTCCCCTTCTCCCCCTGTTGTTGCATGTGTGCATGTTCAGTCACAGTTGTGTCCAACCCCTTGTGACCATGGGCTGCAGCCCACAAAAGGCTCCTCTGTCCACGGGATTTCCCAGGCAAGGATACTACAGGGGGTTGCTATGTCCTTCTCCAGGGTATCTTCCTGACACAGGGATTGAACCCATGTCTCCTGTATTAGCAGGTGGATTCTTTACCACTGAACTACCAGGGAAACCCCTCATTCCTGCAGGAGTCTCTTGTTGTTCAGCCACTAAGTTGTGTCTGATTCTTTGCAACCCCGTGGACTGCAGCATGCAGGCTTTCCTGTCCTTCGCTATCTCCTGGAGTTTGCTCAAACTCACATCCATTGAGTTGGTTATGCTATCTAACCATCTCATCCTCTGCTGCCCTCTTCTCTTTTTGCCTTCAGTCTTTCCCGGCGTCAGGACCTTTTCCAATGAGTCTGTTCTTTGCATCAGGTGGGCAAAGTATGGGAGCTTCAGCTTCAGCATCAGTCCTTCCAATGTACGAGTCTCTAAAGCATCATTATTCCTGAGGCTGAAGGACTTTGAATTCAGTGGCATTGGAAATATTACTCCAAGAGAGCCCAATGCAATGCATGCAAAGCCATCAGCTTATACCAAGAAGGACAAAGTCATGGTTCCATGTTGGAACAGGCTGAATCTCAAGTGCCCCTAAGACAACCAATGAGAGTCAGCCCATCTGTTCCAGATACTATTCTGAATAGCAAGGGATCCTCAAACTTAGTGGCTTAAAAGGATCTTTTAAATTAGGCTCTCAGGTTCTAGGGATCAGGGAGCCAGGTGAGGCAGAGCTGTCTCTGTTTCATCCCAGGTGGGAAGACAACATCTGGAGGTGACTCATGGTTGGGTGATCAATGACAGGGGTTTGAAGACATCTGGGGGTGCCACATGTCTGGTGACTAATGCCTGCTGTCTATGACTGGGACCTCCCCTGGGGCTGTCAGCTGAATCATCTCCCTGTCTCTCCAAGCAGCTTGAGCTTCCTCACAGCATGGTGGCCTCAGAGTAGGCAAGTTTATGGGACAATCAGGATTCCAAAAGCCCATGCAAGCAAGGCATTTTGTGAAGCAGCCTTTAAAGTCACATAGCATCAATGTCAGTTCCACTGCATACCTTTGGTTACAAGTCAGTTACTAAACCTGATCCCTGATTCAAGGAGTGGAGAAATAGTTCAGACTTCTCAGTGAAAGGGTGAGAATTTCTGGGCCAAAGTTAAAAATATAACCTACAGATGTACTTTAAGACCTTAATAAAATGATTTCAAACTTCAGGAGAAAATTTCCTAAAAGATGGATAATAATTTTTGATGGCATCACTGATTCAATGGACATGAGTCTGAGCAAACTCCAGGAGACAGTGAATGACACTGAAGCCTGGCATGCTGCAGCTCATGGGGTCACAAAGAGTTGGACACAACTGAGTGACTAAACAAAGAACAATAAATTTTTGACTACAGCATAACAATAACTTAGTGAATGGCCTGGTTTCAATGGAAGTTCTCTCCACTAACCAATGAATCCATATGATGTGATTGGTTATCATGAGAAGAGGGTTTAAAAGACCCAAGAGTCCAGGTATGTATCATCCAACACCTAATGTGGAACCCTTGAAGCCAAGTAGAAGAGTAATTATATTTGCTCTTTGGAACTCTGCTCTTCTTTCATAGTTTGAGAAAATCTCGTCCATAATAGTTACCATGGCAACGGCAACATCTGCAGCAGATCTAGCCTGGAGGATATTTAAGGAGCAGCACCTGATCAGACAGGAATGGGTACCAACCTGCAAGCAAGCAGGAGACTAGAAAGGGTCTTTCTAGGATCGACCCCTGCCTATTGTATCCTCTAAGAAAGCAGACAACACAGAGCTGTACAAAGAGAGCTGTATACATGTTAGCAAGAGATTCTATGGTACATGGGGGGTTTTAACAGCCTCTGAAGCATAATGTTCTACCACGGTATTTGAGAGAGCCCTTTGTGATGGGCAGATTCAACATCTACTTCTTGAGGGCCTACTGTGTGTCAGGCCTCATGCTGGTGCCTTACACATATCCTTGCATTTTTCATTGTATTCCCACAAACAACATCTGGATATCCCTTGTAATATAAACAAGGAAATTGAGTCTCAAAGATGAAGTGGCTTAACTAAAGTCAAAGCTGAGATTCAACCCCAGATCTTTCCACCACCCAAACTGACAGTCTTTCCACCAACCGATGCAGCTTCTCCATGGTGGATGTGAGTGTGATTCAGTTTACCAAATGGACGAAACACATTCTAGACTTCCTTAGAAAGGGCTCCATCTGGGCTTGGCTCAGTGCTCTGTGATGACCTAGAGGGGTGAGGGGAGGCTCAAGAGGGAAGGAATATATGTATACATACAGCTGATTCACTTTGTTGTACAGCAGAAGCTAACACATTATAAAGCAATTATACTCCACTAAAAAAAAAATTAGAAAAGAAAAGAAAGGGTTCCATCTGAGATGATATTAAACCAAAAGGCAAAGAACCTTGTAGGCCATGGAAAAGAATGAATTTTATTCTAAGAGCAAAAGGATAAACATAGGTTTATTCACTCATTCACAAGTTATTCCCTGAGGTTCTGCCATGCATCAGGCTTGTGTCAGACTCTGGAACAAAGCCCTATTCCTCTTCCCCTAGAAGGAGCAGGCAAAAAGCAAGCCGGCAGATGAAAGATAAATATAGACTCACCTAAGCGTCCCTGGTGGCTCAGTTGGTAAAGAATCTGCCTGCAATGCAGGAGACTCCTTGTAATGCAGGAGACCCTGATTCGATCCCTGGGTCAGAGAAGATCCCCTGGAGAAGAAAATGGCAACCCACTCCAGTATTCTTGCCTGGAGAATCCCATGGACAGAGGAGCCTAGCAAACTGCAGTCCATGGGGTTGCAAGAGTCGGGCGCTGCTTAGTGACTAAATCACCATGAAGAAAATAAAACAAAGTGAGATAATAAAGAGCTCTAAGGGATGGGGAAAGGAGTCCTTACTGTGATCAAGAGAAACTTTTCTAAGGAGGGGCATTTGAACTGAGACCTGAAAACAGAAAGGAGAAAGCCACACACAGCACCAAAGGTAAAATGTTCCAGGCAGAGGAAGACATTGGAACAAAGGCCCAGAAGCTGGAATTATCCACAAAGTCAGGTCTTGTTAACAGGGGGAGTGGAAACCAGAGACTTGAAATATTGAAAATATTGGAGGCTGATGTTGCTGGAGTGAGTGAGAGGAAAACGAGTGTGAGATGAAGTTGGAAAAGTAGGCAGGTGCCAGGCCATAGAAAGTCTGTTAAGTAGGGTTGCTAAATAAAATTCAGGATGTCCAGTTACACCGAATGTTGGATAAACAGCAAATAATTTTCTGCCAAGGATGTCCCAAATATTGCATGGAATATCATTGTTGTTCAGTTGCCCAGTCCTGTCCTACTCTTTGTGACCTCATGGACTGCAGCACACCAGGCCTCCCTGTCACTCACCGCCTCCAGAAGTTTACCCAAGTTCATGTCCATTGCATTGGTGATGCCATCCAACCATCTCATCTTCTTACTCTACTCACTCTTCTCCTTCTGCCCTCAGTCTTTCGCAGCATCAGGCACTTTTCCAATGAGTCAGCTGTTCATGTCAGATGACCAAAATACTGGAGTTTCAGCTTCAGCATTGATCCTTGCAATGACTATTCAAGGTTGGTTTCCCTTAAGATTGACTAGTTTGATCTTGCTGCCCAGGGGACTCTCAGGAGTCTTCTCCAACACAACAGTTTGAAGGCATCAATTCTTCAGCACTCTGCATTCTTTATGGTCCAACTCTCACAACCATACATGACCACTGGGAAGACCATAGCCTTGACTGTATGGCCCTTTGTTGGCAGAGTAATGTCTCTGCTTTTCAACACACTGTCTAGATTTGTCATAACTTTCCCGCCAAGAAGCAAACGTCTTCTGATTTCATGGCTGCGGTTACCATCTGCTGTGATTTTAGAGCCCCAAAAGAG
Organism: Oryx dammah; assembly: GCF_014754425.2. NCBI lineage: Eukaryota > Metazoa > Chordata > Mammalia > Artiodactyla > Bovidae > Oryx > Oryx dammah. The sequence continues at coordinate 27,687,700 of NW_024070205.1, forward strand.
GAAATCCATCAGTACTTCTACATTTTCCCCTCTATTTGAAGTGAAGTAATGGGGCCGGATACCATGATCTTGGTTTTAATATTTAGTTTTAAGCCGGCTCTTTCACGCTCCTCATTCACCCTCATTAAGAAACTCTTTAGTTCCTCTTTGCTTTCTGCCATTAGAGTGGTATCACCTGCATATCTGAGGTTGTTGATGTTTCTCCTGCCAATCTTGATTGTAGCTTGTAACTCATTTAGCCCGGCATTTCTCATGATGTGCTCAGCGTATAGATTAAACAAACATGGGACATACTTTTGCTTTAAAAAGTGGGGTTCATTGTTTATCTGACAGTCAAATATAACTGGACCTTTGCATTTTTTTAAATATTTATTTATTTACTTGGCTGCCTCAGGTTCACTGTGTCACGTGGATCTTTCCTTGCAGTGCAGATTCTCTAGTTGTGGTTCATGGGCTTAATTGCCCCAAAGCATGTGTGATCTTAGTTCTCTGACCAGATCAAACCCGTGTCCCCTGCAGTGCAAGGCAGACTCCTAACCAGTGGACCACCAGGGAAGTCCCTGGCTCTGTATTTTGTTTGCTATATTAGGCAACCCTACATAGTGAGCTCTTAAGAACCAATTCTAAGAACAACAGGAAGTCATTGACGGACTTTAAGCATTGACGAACACAAACTGATTCACATTTTTAAAAGATTGTTCTGGCTGCTATGGGGAAAGTGAATTGTGGTGGAGCAAGAGAAGTGGGAGAGAGTTATTGTTGTGTGTCTGCATCTGTGTGTGTGTGCACATGTGTGTGCACACGTGCCCACTCAGTCATGCCTGACTCTTCTGTGACCCCATGGTCTGTAGCCTACCAGGCTCTCCTGTCCATGGAATTTTCCAGGCAAGAATACTGGAGCAGGTTGCCATTTTCTTCTCCAGGGCATCTTCCTGACCAAGGGATTGAGTCCACATCTCTTGTGTCTTCTGCATTGGCAGGCAGATTCTTTACTGCTAGCACCACCTGGGAAGCCCCAAGTTACTATAGACATTCAGGCAAAAGACGGATGGTGGCTTGGGTGAGGGGGTAGCTGTGGGGTTGGAGCTGTGGAGTAGTTCAGGAGATGCTTTGGGAGTAGAGCTTGTGATGGATGGGAAGGGGTGGGGGAAGGAAACTGGAGAATCAACCATGACTATTTGCTATTGGAACAGAACATCATCTGCTTTTTATACCTAAAGAAGCTTCTCAAGTGTTCAGGTTGACAGAAGTCACCCAAGAGGTCTCTTTGGTGGTCCAGACACATGGTGATTTCAGTGGTCTTAGGTTTCCCCTTAATTCTATAGCCTTGGACGACATTCTACAACTTGGTCATTTACATTTTTAATCAAACATCATGTGCCTTAGAGTTCTTTTCAGGACTCCCAGTTTCCATGCTGCATGAGATACTCAGTCTCATTTACCCTGGAAGAAGCCAGAAACTGCAGACATCTGGGGCTCTGGATTTTTCCATTTGTCAAGCCAGTTTTGAAAGACGAGGTTACTTTAAAACCTGAGCTACAATGACCTTTACCCAGGAGAGACACAACAGTTCGTTAAGTTCTTGTGGGCTTAACTAAAAGAGACACATGCTGGAGCCAAGAAGAACTTATTAGCTGAACACAGCTTTCCATTGCCAGCACCAATCACTTCAGGGAGCAGAAACTAGTTAAAGAGAGTTTGGGGAAAGAATGCGGAGAACAAATTCTGAGTATGGCAGAACCAAACAAAGGAGCACTGTGTTCCTCTGGTCTGTGTGTTGCTTTCAAGACACTATCCCTACTGTATGCTTTCACAAAAGCTGAAGAAATAATCACAACACATTTATCATTCACCAGGCAGAATTATTTTGGCAAGAAATCTATGCTCTGGAATACATTATACTAACTGACAACATATTCTGAAAAATGTAGATTTTCAAAACTGGTAGGTGCTTAGGCAACCATGTCGGGCTAAGGAACTGAGTGATTATGTCATTATATGTGTATCAAATATTTGGGATAAATATTAAATGATCCACAAAGTCAGGTCTTGTTAACACCGGGAGTAGAAACCAGTGGCTTCGACAAAGACTGGGGAGGTTGATTTCACTCCGGGCTCCTGAAGAAAGATTCATAATGTTCTGGGTGGAAAGCTGCATTCAGCATAGATAAATACATTAGTTTAAACATTAGAATTCTGAAGACTGAAAGAAACAAACCTGCTTATCCTCTCTGCATAACTCAGGCAGCTGGGGGAGGCCACAGAACAGTTTTTCAGGGGGTGGCAATGGAGGTCAAGGTAGACTTTTTCCTTCTGGAGAAAATATGGATGGTGCTCTGCTTTTTTCTCCCATCAGTGCAAATGCATGTTTAACACTAACTTTTCATACCAGATGCTTCCAGACTCATGGAGTGGCTTTCCCCCAAGGAATTCACACAGATATAACACTTAGGGTGACTTTCTGTGTGTTTACAGGGCTTGGGGAGGAACTTTACTCAGGACATCTTCTGTGGATACATGCTAACTTGAAGGGATAATATGAGTTTATGTCTAATTGATAGTTTAAGGTGGTGTTTCTCTGCCTCAGCACTATTGACATTTGGGATCAGATAATTCTTTGTTGTAGGGACTGTCCTGTGTATTGTAGGATGATTGGACTTTAAAAATATTCCAGCCTGAAAGTTGAGAGTTATGTTTTCTTCAGTGGCAATTTTTAAGACATAAGCCTGGGAGGTAGCATCTCAAGTAACCCTGAGAGAACTTCTCTGAGGAGGCAAGGGGAGGAGCTAGGTTGTATAGAAGTTTTGTAACAAAGAGTGGGAAGTCTGAATGTCAAAAGATTATTGTGAATTAAAGAAAACCAGATATCTCAAGTTAAGGAATTCAGTGATTTTCTGTGTATGGGGAGTTGCAAGAGTTTGGACTCATTGAAATCGTTCCTTTGATATGCACTTAGCTATCTGGGGCTGGTTTCCTGTATTTCCATATCCTGAGCTTCCTCAGGCTCACTGTGGGGAGTGGCTGCAGTCTGATGGCTGCTAGATGGCAGGTATGCTTTTCCTTCCTGAGTGTCCTCAGGGTTCCCTGGCCCACATTGGAGGGCTGCAATCACTGATGACTGTGATGTTCATGTATTCTGATATAGCAGGAAATATTCCATTTCTCAGATGTTAGGCAGCATCCCTGGCCTCTTCCCACAGGATACCAGTAGCACTCTTTACTCAGTGTCATGACCAAAAATGTCTTCAGACATTGCCAAATGTCTGCTGGGGAGCACAGTTGTTGTTGTTCAGTTGCTAAGTCTTAGCCAACTCTTTGCAACCCGATGGACTGCCGTGTGCCAGGCTTCCCTGTCCTCCATTATCTCTTGGAGTTTGCTCAAACTCATGTCCATTGAGTCAGTGATGTTACCCAACTATCTCATCCTCTCTTGCCCCCTTATCATTTTGCTTTCAATCTTTCCCAGAGTCAGGGTCTTTTCCAATGAGTCGGCTCTTCGCCTTAGGTGGTCAAAGTATTGGAGCTTCAACATCAGTCCTTCCAATGAATATTCAGAGTTGATTTCCTTTGTTTGACTGGTTTGATCTCTTTGCTGTCTAAGGGACTCTCAAGAGTCTTCTCCAATACCACAGTTCAAAAGCATCAGTTCTTTGGCACTCAGCCTTCTTTGTGGTCCAACTCTCACATCTGTACATGACTACTGGAAAAACCATAACTTTGATTATATGGGCCTTTGTTGGCAAAGTGATATCTCGAGGTAGCACTGAGAACCCACCTTGGAGAACTGCTGAACTGGGTTGCATAGCAAGACTCAGGACTTTGGGCTTTCGGCATGCTATGAATCATTGACTCAAGAAAGGCCTGCCGAGCATCCATCAGTCCCAATCCTCTACTTTCACAGGTGAGAAAACAGGCCCAGAGAAGGGCAGTTTCCTACCCCAATTCACCCTGCTAGCCAAGCAAGATCTATCTCCTGGCTGTTCTTCCAACTCTCACTGGCACATTCTCTGCCCAGATTCCACCTGTCTGAGTTTATGAGAGAAGTTAAAAGATAAAGCCACAGAGCAGATTGTCTTATTCCTATTCATAGCAGTATTTGCAAAGACATACAAGTTTATTCAGATCTGACAACTGAGGCCGTAGTCTCCAATGACACTTTACATAGGTAATCAGGCAGACTCATCTCCCGCCGAGAGAAACGGCATACCTCTCTTTCTCTAGACTGAAAAGCAGCCAGGTTTAGAATGCAGTCCCTCCCCAGGTTGTCTTCCTAATCAGCCCCAGGAACAAAAAAGCAAAGAAAATATCACATGTGATTGAGTTTACTTAGAAAAGGTCTCTTTATAGTTGATTCCCATCTCATTATCCACAGCAATGCAGAAGTCGGGCCCCTTGGGTACATCCCCCAGCTCCCTCCTTTGCCCCTTTTCCTTGGAAACAAGTCCAATTTCTCCTGCCTTTAGGAAAAGGAGTATTGGTGTGAACTGGCTTCTCCTTCGGGCATTGTATATCTTATTGTCTTATGCCTCTGTGCTAGCAGCTGCCCGCCTCACCTCCAAACCTTGTCTGGGGGATTTCCCTGACTCCCACAGTCAAAAACAGCATCAGGGAGAAATTGTTCGACTCACTCCTAAATCCCCATTCTTCTGTGGATATGCTTCTGTTTAAACCTGGGCCCAGACTCACTGGGCGGCTGGGAATAGTAGCCATTTTCATAATCCCCCAATGTTTTCAACTAATGAGTTGCCAAGCTGAAGAATGGGCAAGGCAACCTCTCCGTCCGATTTCTCCCCCTTTCTAATGGGTTGCAGAGGGCAAAAGAGAATCAGATTCATGAAATAAGGAGTTGCAAACCTATTTATTGAGCCCTGGTTAACAGAAGGGAAAACTTTCTCGATGCTGGATATTTTATATAAACTAGATATTGAAAACACATAATAGTAAGCATTTTAAAATAGGGACCTTATTTCAACTTTACATCCTAAAATGATACTGTTATGCAGGGTAATTACATAATAAATTTGTTAGGGAATATAAAGCAATAAAAATGGTGGTAATGGTTTGTCATTTAATAGCTGAATTGTAAATGAGTTTTTCAGCATTAATGTAGCAGGCTTCTACAATTAGGAAACCATTCTTAGGGGTATCTTTAATTCCTTAAAAACATTTTTGAGGTTCAGTATCATTAGTTCCTTCATTTGAAGATGCTGCTTATTTAACCAACTGAAGTCAGGGAACATTGGGATTTTTGAGGAATAAGAACCATCTGAGAAAAAAAATAGGCAACAATATAGCAAGGATCTGTGCCCACATTAATAATTTCACCTAGGAAGTCAGGGTAGCATAGGGTCAACCATTTACTAGTTAAGACATGATCTTGACAAGTGACTTCATCTTCCTGTTCTTCCATCCTGAATCTCATTCATAATATGGGACTAATAAAGCAACATATCTGATAGGGTTGATGTTTGATTAGGGTCATTGTTTCAGGTTGATGGCTTTTATCAAATGGTACGTGGAGAGACTTAGCCCATCCCTGGCTCACAATGTGAGCTAAAGAAATGGTCACTTTTGTTCCTGCCATTGTCATCATTCATGTATATCCCACACCATTCTGATCTTCTTACCTTCTCTGTATCCTTGTTATTCCATACTATGATCCGTTTTCAAACCGTTATCCCCAGGTGTCTAGTCTTCTAGAATGAATAAAAATTAGGAATGTGGATTTTTCACCAAACCCACCCAATGCTAGGCCACAATTCCCGTTCTTGCCAACGAAATCAGGAAGAAAAACCATCATTTAATGAAAGCTTTCACTATGAATCCTCTCCCACATGGTCTTGCTTAATCTTTAAAACACCTAAGAGACCCATATTATCCCACTTTCAGATGAGAGGTCCAATGATTTTAAACAATCTCTCCAGTGTTCCTCAGTTACAAACTGACAGAACTAGGATTTTAATCCAGTCCTTTCCACGGGACCACACTCTTTCACTGTAGGAAATACTCACAGATTGTATGATAGATGCCAGGCAGTGTGAATGCCGTGGGAGAGGTAGGGGCAGACATGTCCTCGTCTGAGTCAGACATGGAACTGGCTATCATTCTCAGCAAATGTAGCAACAAGTGAAAAAATAAAAGTGTTAGTTGCTCAGTCATGTCTGACTCTTTGTGGCCCCACGGACTGTAGCCCACCAGGCTCCCCTGTCCATGGAATTCTCCAGGGAAGAATACTGGAGAGGGTAGCCATTCCCTTTTCCAGAGCATCTTCCCTGCCCAGGGATCAAACCTGCGTCTTCTGCATTGCAGGCATAGTCTAAGCCACCAGGGAAGCCCGGAAGCAGCAAGACACGCTCATCAATAAAGCACTCGGGAAATTTAGAAGCAGAATCCTCCCTATAGGATCTGGCTCCACCTCCCCTCTGTCCTTTAGCTCTAGTGCCCCCATCACTCACGTGCTCCAGTCCATGGCCCCTCTTTCTGGTCCTCAGCCATACACATCTCTTCCTGCCTCAGGGCTTTTGCCTGGAGCCCTCATCTCCATGCAACCTTCTTGGCTGTTTTTTCTTAAGTCTCAGCTGTAACCTGCTTCTGATGTCTTTGCTAACTATCTCTCCAAAGGGCCCCCCACTTCCACCTTCAAGATATTACACATCAAACCTGCTTTATTTTCTTCCCGGCAGTTGTCACGCTTACATGAAATGCTTCTGCTCATGAACTGGCTCACTCATTTGTTTTGTTTCTCTCCCAATTAGAATGTAAGCTCCATCAGCAGGAATCAAGTCTGCCTTCTGCCTATCTTCAGTCCTGTATCCCTAAGGTCTTAACAGCACCTGAGCACACAGTAGACCCTCAACATTAACTGAATAAAGGGCTGAGGAGTGCATGGCTGACGTTAAAGCAGTTTAGTTGTGTTGAAGTATACTATCTTGTAGGGTTGTGGCTCCAGCCGTTCTCAGGCAAAGGCTTCTTTAGGACAGGTGCCATCTCACTTTTATATCTTCAAGGAAAAGAAAGGAATCCACACTTACCTCTTAATTGTTTCACTTCTGTGACCCACAGTTCTATTTCCCTAACTGGGACCAAGCTTCCTCTTCTTTCTATCCCCTTGAATTTCTGCACATGACTTTCGGTGAGAAACAGCAGTCAGCAAAATCTTTTTTTGGAATTGTCTGCATTCTCTCAGAAATAAGGAATCTAATTGCCATGGTCAGCTGTTGTTTTGACTGCCAGTCATTCATTCACTATTTTCCTGGTCACAGAATTTTGGTTTTACTTGAGGTAAACTGTCCTTGCTTATGAGCAAGTCATAGTGGTTTCCTCTGGACCCACCTCACTGCTTGGATGCAGAGAGAGGCACATGACCCAGGTCTGACCAATCATTGTTGTCCATTCCCCTGGCCACAGTGACTGGCTCAGAAATGAACCTGTGACCCAAGTCGAGCCAATGAGAGTCACTTCTGTGATTTTATGCAAGCTGCTAGGAAGCAGAGCTCTCTTTTCCTGTGGGAGTTGCCTAGCTAGTGGACTATAAGCCTGTTACTACTGTAGGTAGTGATCATCATGGCGCCAAGAGGAAGATCCTGTGTGAGGATGAATCCAGCACAGACACGTACGTATACATATAGCTGGTTCACTCCGTTGTACAGCAGAAAGTAACACATCGTAAGGCAAGTGTGTGTGTATGTTAGTCGCTCAGTCACGTCCGACTCTTTGTGACCCCGGGGACTGTAGCTTCTATCCATGGGCTTCGCTGGGCAAGAATACTGGAGTACGTTGCCATTCTCTTCTCCAGAAGATCTTCCTGACCCAGGGATCAAACCCTGGTCTCCTGGATTGCAGGCAAATTCTTTACCATTAGAGCTACAGGGAAATCCTAGCAAGTATACTTCAATACATTTTTTTTTTTTTTAAAGAAAACAGGAGAGCAAGGCAGAAAGAAAGTACAGGAGAGGAGAGAATGACATTCTTGGAATCCCTAGACCCAGCTATACCTGAAGTTAAGTCTATCTCCGGACTTTTCAATTAATGAGCCAATAAAAATCCCGTGTGATTACATGTTCAGTTTGTGTCATTTGCAACCAAGAGGCTAATGCCAGAACCAAAAGTGAACTGCCTTTGCATAGTTTGTGGCTCACAGTGTGAGCTTAAGCTTTTCCAGTTCTGCATATAGAATGTGTTGGGCTCTAGTCATGAGAAATACCTTCAAGCAAAAGCTGGAAATATTTGGGTGAAAAAGAACATTTGTTTATCTTCCAGCTCATACACCGTGGATGTGCAATTCTAATCTCCTTTTAAAGGGCAGTTCTTTGGAACTGGATGCTGCTTAAATACCAGGCCCAGACAGCTGCCAAGGGGAACATCATCCAGTGATTATTTTTCAACAGCAGCAAAGTAGCTGGATGGCTTTACATTTTTTTTTATTGCCATAAAACATTGCAGACTGTAGATTGCATTAGCTGTGTGTGCTCAACCCTTGGGAACCATGTGAGGAATAAAGAGAAGAGGAAATGAAAGAACTTCGCCAGATACCTATGTGTGTTCCAGAACTAGTGATGGGTGTTTTAGGTTTCTTAGCTCACTCTATATGGGATTTGAGTCCAGGATTCAGGTCCAAGATATACCACTGATGGGCTGCAAGACCTTGACCAAGCCACTTAGCTGCTCTGGCCTTAGCTTCTTCGTCTGTCAGTGGGGTAATAAATATTTATCATTATCAGAGAACTGTGCTCTGTCTAACTGGAGTCTATTGGAAGGCATGTTTAAAGGAAAAATAAGAAAGCATTAGCAGTGGAAGCCTGTTCGTGTTCCAAGTGATGGGTTTGACAAGGAAGAGGTGATCTGCTCTCATCTTTTGGCCCACCATATTTGGACTGATCAGTGCAGTCCTTTTCATGGCTGTTGTGTGATAGATATCACCGGTGAGAACTCCAGCCCTCAAGTCACACAGGCCAGGCCTCAAGTCCTGCCTCAGCATGTACATAATGCCTGTCCTTGGGCAAAACTCCGTTTCCTCATCAGTAAAATGGGGTTATTGGAGGATCCACAGAGGTACTCTATTTTGAGAACTGTTCATATTTCTAGGAAAATCCTGGGTGTTCAGTAAATGCTAGTGTTAATAATTCATATTTTGAGAGCCAAAGCAGGCACTTTTATGCTGGAACTATGCTGGAACATGCCATAACTAAAATTGCTGGAAACAGATATGGAAATAAAACATCATCTGTTCAGATCCCCGCCTCCTATGATCTTCTTGCTCTTGGGACTCTACACAAACTTGGCAGGTATCTTGTCCTCTCTGAGAAACGTTTTCTCAGCCACAATGAGGGGAGGGGCCAACAGAGCAAAGATTAGAAATAATCTGAGCCTGTGAGTCCCATTCAGCTCTGACTTGCTGTGGTTCTAAATAATTGTAAATTAATTTTATTTTTGCTAGCCACTCAGTCATGTCTGACTCTTTCCAATCCCATGGACTGTAGCCTTCCAGCTCCTCTGTCCATGGAATTCTCCAGGCAAGAATGGGTAGCCATTCCCTTCTCCAGGGGATCTTCTTGACCAGGGATTGTACCCAGGTCTCCCTCATTGCAGGCAGATTCTTTTATCATCTGAGCCACCAGGGAAGCCCTAATTTTATTTTTAAATAGTCAAAATAAATAAATAAACAGTTTCTAGAGTCAAAGAAAGAGCCCCTGGCTATACAGCTCAACTGAAACTCCATGAGAAGAAGAGAGCCTCTATGTAGGAAGGATGCATGGTTTAGAAGTTTGGAAGAAAGGAGGCTTCTGCTTCACTTTAGATGGTCTCAAACCCCAGTTCTTTGCAGGGAAAATGCAGGAAGTATGACATGATCCCAGAAAAAGGAGGCAAAAACTGGGAGTTGAGAAAAGCAGTAGAAAGCAGTGCAAACAGCAGGGATTTGAGGGTGCTGCATGACAGCTGCCCTTGCAGGTGTTTGCCAGCAGTTTTGAGGCTCTGCCCCTCCCAGGTTGTCCCACCCCTGAAGCATTCAGTGCCCCTGAAGACAGCTGATCTGGGACAGAACAAAATCTATTTTTGAAATTTGAATTTCAAAAGCCTAGACTGAGGCACAACACAGAAGATATGGAATTCCAGATGGTAAACATCCTCCCATCCAGAGGAGGAAAGAGTAAGAGGGGAAGCAGAGGAAATGTAGGTGCCAGTGGGCCCTAATCGGGGCCCTCCATGTTGCGTCATTCTGGGAGCCTCAGAGAAGTGAAGTTGCTCAGTCGTGTCTGACTCTTTGTGACCCCATGGACTGTAGCCTACCAGGCTTCTCCGTCCATGGGATTTTCCAGGCCAGAATACTGGAATGGGTTGCCATTTCCTTCTCCAGGGGATCTTCCCAACCCAAGGATTGAACCCAGGTCTCCCACAATGCAAGCAGATGCTTTACCCTCTGATCCACCAGGGGAGCCTCGGAGAGTTGGGGCAAACCACCTCACAGATGGACCTCAGAGAACCAGGAAAATCCTCTCGTCTCCTGCAGCTGGTGTGACTGAGCAGCAGGAGAAATGTCTGAGTGAGGAGTGAATGGGCCTGGGACAGCCTCAAACGATTCCGGTGCCAAGTGCTCCCAGGCCTAGAGTGCCTCCAGGTACCCTCAGGGTCACAGGATGGCATGGCCGCCATTGCTCCTTTCCATGGGACCGGGTATCTGACATAGGTGTGCCCTCTGTCATGCCACAGGTGGTAAGAGAAAGATGCCCCACTGCTGGGGTGAGGCAGGACCTAGTGACATGGGCAGTCTGATGACAGGAATACAAGGTGGAAGCAGAGAACTTCAGACAGAGCTGCCAGTATGACGGGTGGAGGACACAAGATCCGGGGGTACCCAGGCCTGGCTGTTCATTCTACAGACAGCAGCGTGATGGACTGGGTATGGCCAGGCTGGAAACACAAGGATGAAGATGACTGCAGCATGGTCCCCACGGTTTCCCACCAGTAGTCACTGCATGATGGAGGAGACAGACCCACCAAGACTGAGAGGAATGGAAAACCAGGGCAGCAGGAAACAGCAGGAGTTGGGAGGGAAGGACGGTGAGAATGAGAGGGAAACGGGCACCGGGTCTGCAGGAGCCCACGGGCAGTTGTGTGCGGGATGCCAGGCACCGAGGAACTGGGGGAGCAGGGGAGCAAACGGAGGTGCACACCGAGCCAGTGCACCTCACTATAAAAAGCAGCAGCTTACAGGACAACCACCTGTCACAAAAAGCCAAGCAGGGTTCCTCTTCCTGAGCGAGAGCATAGCCATGGCGCCAGGGAGGAGGCTGGAGGAAGAGCTGAGCACAGTCTGGCTGGGGTTCTCCTCCCTCCAGATGCAGCCGCCTCCCAGAATTTCCCGTTTCTGTATGGAAATGAACTGAACCATTAACAACGGGCGATCACCCTCTGAAACTCCCTCTAACCTCAGTTCTCCTGCACAAAACCAAAGGTAGTTTTATTTCAACACCTGTCTAACCGGTCCCAACTAAAAATGAACAGTACCGTGAAAAGAAAAGAGCAAAACCAAACTGGAGGGGCAGAATGATCCCAGCCTGAAGCATGCTGTTCACTCACTCAGCCTCATTCCCTCAAGGGAAAAAGAGGCAGGTGAGAGGCTAGAGCTGAGACACATGTGCAGCGACTGCACTAGGAGAAGAGGAGGGGAAGAAGTCCCCTCTGTGGGCTCCCCACTCCTGCTAACAACCCACAGGCAAGGCTCGGATGAGCTAATGTGTGTCCAGCCACAAGGTCATGTGAGCTGATCAATGCCAGGGGACGGGGAGCATTCTACATCTCCAACATCGTTAAGAGAAACGAAAATACAGAACAGGGTCTGGGGGCAGGGTTCTGAGGACGCTCTCCAAACACTGGTGAACTTGGACTCTGACATTTACAGAGATGCCCATGACTGCTTGAGCCAAATCCCTTTTCACGTGGTGTGGCCAATGTGATATTTAAACAGAAATGTCACGAGGGTGACATTTCTGTCCCCAAACCCTTCAGAACCCTGCTGTCCTCCTGTTGGTCCATTCATGGTCTCTATCCAAAGTGGAAACTGTTGATAAAAACAGAAAGAAAAAAAAGAAAAAAAGGAAAGCTGGGCTTGATGAACTGGGGATTAAATGGGGCCAAGTCTTTTAGTGAAATGGGAGCTTTGTCATGCTGAGAAATTAGCTTTTGTGTTTTGAAACTTAGTCTTAAAAACACGGCACTGTCTTTAGTTGAGCCTCTTGCCTGAGACAGTGAACTGTGGTCCATGCTGCCATGAAGCAACTCAAGGAAGACAGCAGCCAAGCACCTGGCTTTGAACTGGAACCCAGCACCACCTCCTCTCAGTAAAAGATCAGTCCAGACTTTGAGTTGGCTTCATCCTGTCTTTGAAACATTGCTTTTCTTTAAAAGTCTGGAAGAGAGAGGAAGCATAGTTCCTGAGTATTCAGCTTACATCACCCGCTAGTTAGAGGTCAAGTTACTACATTGTAGATTGGGTTATCAGAATTGATGTTTTTGGCAAATGTACACTAAAAACTGCATTTTTTAAAGTGGATAAAAGTGCACCAGAAAAAGAAGCTCGTATGTGTAGGCATCAGCACATTTCAATGAGTGTTGCAGCTAAATTTGAAAGAATGTGCACTTTTGAGATTCTAGTGTAGATGTAAATTTGTGTTGAGGAATGTACACTCAGCTCTGTTATTTCAAATCTTTCACACAGGCCTTCTCCACCAAGAATGTCATAGGCACATGGAAAAAATACAAACAAACTCATACCCCAAGTTGCACAGAATCCTCCTTCCTTTTACCAATGAGTTTTTCTGCTCCAGCATCAACTTCATTCATTAAGCAAGAAACAATTTTCACAGCCTCCACTATCTCTGCTTTGTTCTCCCCAGTGAGATGGCTATAACTGACCTAACTTAAAGGAAAGTAAGGTCTGCATTCCATCTTTGGAAGGACAAACCATCTGAGACCTGCTTAGGTCTGAAATGCCTTATTGGTTACAAAGGTTTGCTTTTTAGAATAAAAGCTAGGCTCAGTTGGAAGATTTGAGCAGATCCAGCTTCTTGCTGCTGTTACTTCAGGTCTTTTGTAACTTGATCATGATGATAATAATGAAAAGTATCAAAGAGCAGGCTCTTTAGAAGACTTGCCTGAAGGTCTAAACCTCTGACACGTGAAGCCTGGTGCCCCGGTATCGTTGGTATCTTGCAGTAATCCTGTGTTGTTGTTGTTTTTGTTGTTAATTGGGGTATAGTTGCTTCACAGTGTTGTGTTAGTTTTTGCTGTACAACAAAGTGAGTCAACTATTTGTTGTTGTTCAGTCACTAAGTTGTGTCTGACTCTTTGTGACCCCATGGACACCAGGCTCCCCTGACCTTCATTATCTCAAATTCGTGTCTACTGAGCCAGTGATGCCATTCAACCATCTCATCCTCTGCTGCCCTCTTCTTCTTTCGCCTTCAACCTTTCCCAGCATCAGAATCTTTTCCAATGAACTGGCTCCTTGTATCAGGTGGCCAAAGTATTGGAGCTTCAGCTTCTTCATCAGTCCTTCCAATGAATTTTCAGAGTTGATTTCCCTTAGAATTGACTTGTGTGATCTCCTTGCAGTCCAACGGACTCTCAAGAGTGTTCTCCAGTGCCACAGTTAGAAGGCATATATCCTTTCCCTCTTGGACATCCCTTCCAACACCCACCCCACGCCCCTTCTAGGTCACCACATAGCACCAAGTGCTATGAGCTCCTTGTGCTATATAGCAGGTTCCCACTGGCTACCTATTTTACACATAGTAGTGTATATATATATATGTCAATCCTAATCTCCCAATTCATCCCACCTGCTTCTTCCCTCACCACGTTCACACATCTGTTCTCTATGTCTATGTCTCTATCCCTGCCTTGTAAATAGGTTCATCTATACTGTTTTCCTAGATTCCACATATCTGCATGAATATATGATACTTTTTCTCTTTCTGAGTTACTTCACTCTGTATGACAGACTCTAGGTCCATCCACATTGTTTTAAAGCCTAGTTTTAATAAATGTCCAAGAGGACAAGAAATACAAATATGCATTGATGTAGATAGCCCATCTTTTCATAGGAGCCATGGAATATGAACAGTAGCTACAACAAAGCAATAGCTAGTGCATCCACAATTACCTGGACACTTAGTATGCATTGGACAACTCAAGGGGAAAGTATGGATTTTTGTGTTTCAGCTGTTGAAGGAATAGATGAATCGCAGGCCACAGACTCAAATGTGGAATAAGTATCAGATCACTTTATTTCCTTCCAAGTAGCTTAATTTCAGCTCTGACTATCCCTTGCTGCAGTTCTCAGTACTCCTCCATCCCTACCCCTTCAGGCCTTTTCCTAGTACCCAGGTGTTGGGCAGGTCCCCATCCCCCATCCTTCCCCTGACTCTCCAGCATGTACAAGCTGCGAGTCACCAGACTACACTGGTTGCCATGGAGACAGACACACATCGTCCCAGTCTACCCATGCCTTCAGGTCTGGGGCTACTGCTCCCACTTTTCACGTGGAGGTTGGAGGATTGTAGTGAGACTGGGAAGCACCTTGCCCTGCCCCTTGGTATGCTTGTCACCCCTCTGGGTCTGGACCCTGCCAGGGTGCTGCTTCCTCTGACTCTCAGAATACTCTCTGCTTCTGGTTCAAGTAAATAGAATTTTACTCAAAGACTATTTTGAATAGGCTTTTCAAAGACTCTCTCCCTTCACTTCTATCTCAGAGGTACTCTTCTCGCTCAAACTATCTACCTCTGTGATTTTCAGCTTTGGCAAAACAAAGCTAAAAAGAGAAATACCTGGCAGGCAATTCCAACTCTCTATGCTTCCCTGACGCTCCCAGCTCCAAGCATATGCCCTATTTGAGAAATGTACTTGTGCTTACTCATTCCGCTGTGTCTGACTCTTTGTGACCCCATGGACTGTAGCCTACCAGGCTCCTCTGTCCATGAGGATTCTCCAAGCAGGATACTGGAATGGGTTGCCATGCCCTCCTCCAGGGAATCTTATCAATGGGGATCGAACCTAGGTATCCTGCATTGCAGGCAGATTCTTTACCAACTGGGCCACCAGGGAAGCCCATTTGAGAAGTGGAAAGAGGGAAGTGGAGAGGTAATATCCAAGTATATATTTACATATACACAAATACACACATACATTTATAAATACATAATACACATAAGTATAGATAAATGGGGATCAGCCCCACATGTATAAATGTTACAAACTTACATATCACTGCAGGGATGGGGAACCTCACCATGTCCTTGTCCTGTGTCATAATCCAGCAGCCCTCACATATACTTGGGCAGTTTCTTACCTGAGTCTTATAGCTCTGTTGCTTAGCTAATATTTCACAGCAGATTCCTTCTGCCTTCCCAACCCCTTCCTTTCTCTTGAGTGCAGGGAGGGAGAAGCATGGGCTGGTAGATCTTAGGGTGCAAAAATCTAATGGCCATGAGCATCACGCCTGGTCCTGAGGCTGCACAGAATGTGCTAGAAGCCCCCGGAAGTGTCAGAGTCCATGATTTTGAAGCAAGAACCCAAGGGGACATGACACTACCACGTGAGATGGAATAAAAATGCCACACACGTCAGACAAATTGAACAGCCAAGGGAAAGCAATGCTTTCTTTTGAAAGTATATATCCGAGTGGTTTATTAGATGTTATTTCTGTGCTTCAGTGTCATTCAGAAAGCAGGGAGGCAGGATGAGAGGCCAGGGCTAGAAGCCAGTGACCAGCTGCTGCTGCTGCTAAGTCGCTTCAGTCGTGCAACCCCATAGTTGGCAGCCCACCAGGCTCCCCCATCTGTGGGATTCTCCAGGCAAGAACACTGGAGTGGGTTGCCATTTCCTTCTCCAATACATGAAAGTGAAAAGTGAAAGTGAAGTTGCTCAGTCATGTCCGACTCTTGCCAATCCCATGGACTGCAGCCTAGCAGGCTCCTCCGTCCATGGGATTTTCCAGGCAAGAGTACTGGAGTGGGGTGCCATTGCCTTCTTCAGACCAGCAATCTATACCCGGCTTTTCTACAAAGGAGCCTATGGACCCTTGAGCAAGCCCATCCACTGAACTGACCTAAATTTACTCATCTCTAAAAACAAAGGGTTGGAGCAGTTGATCACCAGGCTCTTTTCAGTTTTGACAGTCTTTGGTGCTAGCTTTTCCAAGCTGACATTTTTGAATGCCTTTTTATGGTGATTAGGGCAACTGCTCATTATATAACTGCAAACCTGGATGGATTTTAACCCCCAGGCATGTCAGTCTGCTCTGTACCTTCACCGTCTGACTCTATAAAACCCTGCAAACTTTCTATGTATTAAAGTTTAATGGCAGCCCAACAGTGAGAAGGCAAAAGAAATGTGAACAGTACCTAAGGGTGTTTTATTCGTGTTGATTCTCATATGTATGACAAACAGTTCTTGTGCCTGAGAACAGGTTCTTTAAAACTCTAGCAAAGGGAGCTCATAAGGAAAATGGAAATTTTTACCATAAGGAAAATTCTCAAATATTTGTATATTTCTTTGGAGGGTATGGAAAAAGCCAGCCATTTTTAACTCTGCCACATATATTTATCTCTAATGCTTTCCTACAAACCCAGGATGGACAGATGCTGAGTAAAGTAACACAGGCTTTGGATAGCAGGTCAACCAGCAGGGATACCCAGAGCCACCTCATGGTCAGAGCAGAAGACATGCCTGGGTTGTTCCACACAAATGTGTACTGTTGTGTGTTTGAGTAAGTGTGTGCATGAGTATGGAAAAAGATAGCAATACACATACATTTAGGAGGGTTTAATAGCCAGTTTTGAAAGCTATGTTCTCATATACTGCTTGGAAGTTAGTTTCATTTTTATCATTTGAAACAGAGGTTGGACAAACTTTTTCTATCAAGGTACTTGTATGTACTCAGCCACTCAGTCATATCTGACTTTTTGTGACCCCATGGACTATAGCCCACCTGGCTTCTCTGTCCATGGGATTCTCCAGGCAAGAATACTGGAGTGGGTAGTCATGCCTTCTTCCAGGAAATTTTCCTGACCTGGGATCAAACCCAAGCCTTAGATGTTTCAGGCAGATTCTTTACCATCTGATCCACTAGGGAAGCCCTTTCTATGAAGAGCCAGATAGCAAATATTTTAGGGTTGTGAGCCCTGACATGTCTGTTGCAGCTACTCAATTGGCCATTGCAAGGTGGAAGTAGTCATAGACAGTATGCAAATAATGAGCAGGCTTGTGTCCCAGTAAAGCTTTATGGACACTGAAATCTGAATTTCATATCTTGCACATGTTATAAAATATTGGGTTCTTTTGATTTTTTTCAACCGTTTAAAATGCAAACCCTATTCTGAGCTAGGGAGTCATACACAAACAGTTAACAGACCAGATTTGGTCAAGGGCCATAGTTTGCCAGTATATAATTTAGCATGCCATTTCCCATAGGAAAAAAGTGATTGTGGACATTATTTGGGTTACCAGATCAATGTGCAAAAGATAATTCAATCCATGAAGAACCCCAAATATGGCATATAGAATAGCTAACATTTTTTAATGTTTATGCTTAGGACTGTGCAAAGCCCTTTATACTTTTTACTTCCCTTAATTCTCAGCACAATCCTATGAGAAAACAGGTTTAGAGGGTTTAAGTGACTTGCTCATCTCAGCTAAGAAGTTGCAGAGCTGGGATTTGAACCAAAGTCTTGGGATTTCAGAGCTATAATATTCACAGCAAAGCTATACAGCTTAATTATAAAGGCAAGGTGGTGATGCCTATAAAATGATGGTGCCTGGTGGCTAGTGAACCCTCGGAGCATGTCAGCTATCATCATTGTCATCATTATCACTAATTGTACGCCTTCAATACTGCTAAATTGCCTCTTAGGATACCATTTCCTCAGTCAGAGTTCCAACCTGGAATGCCCCCAACATTTTTCCCTCTCTGCCTTTCAATATCCCAGCAGCACCATTTTGCAAGAAAGAGTGGAAATTCTCCTGTGTGGGTAAAATTGACTCTTTAATTATCCACACTTTTCCTCTGCCTAAGAGCAGATAAGTCAATCATTTCCCAGCTGCTCCAGTTGAGGGAAAAAAGGGTTAAGGAAGACTGTCTTTGCAGCAGAGACGAGAACATATATGGAACTCCTTGGGGTTCATTCCAACATAGGTAGGTGAGTCATAAATCAAGGAAGCAAGGCCTTGTGTATAGACAAGGATTACAGCCATGCACTGTGTTTTATTGGAATAAAACATTTCATCATCACCATCATCAGTAAAATTTTAGTGCTCATGCAAGCTACAAAGTCTGCTGAGAACAAAGAACCCTTGTGGTAGTCACAGATAAAAAGGACAAATTGAAGTAGATAATGATGTAAATAAATCTTTTTTGTCCCCTTTTCCATTTTTATCTCCCTAATCTTGGCTCCAGTTTTTTTCACTTTCATAGTGTACCTTATTTTTACTTGTATCCTCAATCCATCTCTCATTCTGGGTACCAAAATCTCATTCACTTGGGACTATTGTCAGTCACCAGAAAACCACTATATAATTCAGTTCAGTTTGGTTGCTCAGTCTTGTCCAACTCTTTGCAACCCCATGGACTACAGCAAGCCAGGCCTCCCTGTCCATCACCAACTCCCGGAGCTTGTGCAAACTCATGTCCATCGAGTTGGTGATGCCATCCAACCGTCTCATCCTCTGATGTCCCCTTCTCCTCCTGCCTTCAGTCTTTCCCAGCATCAGGGTCTTTTCCATGAGTCAGTTCTTCACATCAGGTGGCCAAAGGATTGGAGCTTCAGCTTCAGCATCAGTCCTTCCAATGACTATTCAGGACTGAGTTTCTTTAGGATTGACTGGTTTGATCTCTGTGCAGTCCAAGGGACTCTCAAGAGTTCTCTCCAACACAACAGTTCAAAAGCATCAATTCTTCCACACTCAGCTTTCTTTATGGTCCAACTCTCACATCCATACATGACTACTGGAAAACCCATATTTTGACTAGACAGACCTTTGTCGGCAAAGTGATATCTCTGTCTTTTAATATGCTGTTTAGGTTGGACATAGCTTTTCTTCCAAGGAGCAAGTGTCTTAATTTCATGGCTGCAGTCACCATCTGCAGTGATTTTGGAGCCCAAGAAAATAAGGTCTCTCACTGTTTCCCCATCTATTTGCCATGAAGTGATGGGACCAGATGCCATGATCTTAGTTTTTTGAACATTGAGTTTTAAGCCAACTTTTTCACTCTCCTCTTTCACTTTCATCAAGAGGCTCTTCAGTTCCTCTTTGCTTTCTGCCATAAGGATTGTGTCATCTGCATATCTGAGGTTATTGATATTTCTCCCAGCAATCTTGATCCCAGCTTGTGCTTCATCCAGTCTGGCATTTCGCATAATGAATTCTGAATAGAAGTTAAATAAGCAGGATGACAATATACAGCCTTCACATACTCCTTTCCTGCTTTGGAACCAGTCCATTGTTCCATATCTGGTTCTAACTGTTGCTTCTTGTCTTGCATACAGATTTCTCAGGTGGCACGTCAGATGTTCGGGTATTCCCTTCTCTTTAAGAATTTTATACAGTTTGTTGTGATCCATACACTCAAAGTCCTTCCAATGAATATTCAGGACTGATCTCCTTTAGAATGGACTGGTTGGATCTCCTTGCAGTCCAAGGGACTCTCAAGAGTCTTTTCCAACACCACAGTTCAAAACCATCAATTCTTCTGCACTCAGCTTTCTTTATGGTCCAACCATCACATCCATACATGACTACTGGAAAAACCATAGCTTTGATTAGATAGACTTTTGTTGGCAAAGTAATGTCTCTGATTTTTAACATGCTGCCTAGGTTGGATATAGCTTTTCTGCCAAGGGGCAAGCGTCTTTCAATTTCATGGCTGCAGTCACCATCTGCAGTGATTTTGGAGCCCCCCAAAATTTTGGAGCCTCACTGTTTCCATTGTTTCTCCATCTATTTGCCATGAAGTGATGGGACCGGATGCCATGATCTTCACTTTTTGAATGCTTAGTGTTAAGCCAATTTTTTCACTCTCCTCTTTCACATTCTTCAAGAGGCTCTTTAGTTCTTCTTTGCTTTCTGCCATAAGGGTGGTGTCATCTGCATGTCTGAGGTTATTGATATTTCTCCTGGCAATCTTGATTCCAGCTTGTGCTTCATCCAGCCTGGTATTTCACATGATGTACTCTGCATAGAAGTTAAATAAACAGGGTGACAATATATGACCTTGACATACTCCTTTCCTAATTTGGAACCAGTCTGTTGTTCCATGTTCAGTTCTAGTTCAGTTCAGCTCAGTCACTCAGTCATGTCCGACTCTCTGTGACCCTATGAATCACAGCACACCAGGCCTCCCTTGTCCATCACCAACTCCTGGAATTCACTCAAACTCATGTCCATCGAGTTGGTGATGCCATCCAGCCATCTCATCCCCTGCCGGCCCCTTCTCCTCCTGCCCCCAATCCCTCCCAGCATCAGGGTCTTTTCCAATGAGTCAACTCTTCGCATGAGGTGGCCAAAGTATTGGAGTTTCAGCTTCAGCATCAGTCCTTCCAATGAACACCCAAGACTGGTCTCCTTTAGAATGGACTGGATGGATCTCCCTGCAGTCCAAGGGACTCTCAAGAGTCTTCTCCAACACCACAGTTCAAAAGCATCAATTCTTCAGCTCTCAGCTTTCTTCACAGTCCAACTTTCACATCCATACATGACTACCGGAAAAACCATAACCTTGACTAGACAGACCTTTGTTGGCAAAGTAATATCTCTGCTTTTCAATGTGCTATCTAGGTTGGTCATAACTTTCCTTCCAAGGAGTAAATGTCTTCTAATTTCATGGCTGCAATCACCATCTGCAGTGATTTTGGAGCCCCCAAAATTAAAGTCTGACACTGTTTCCACTGTTTCCCCATCTTTCTGCCATGAAGTGATGGGACCAGATACCCTGATCTTGATTTTCTGAATGTTGAGCTTTAAGCCAATTTTTTCACTCTCCTCTTTCACTTTCATCAAGAGGCTCTTTAGTTCCTCTTCACTTTCTGCCATAAGGGTGGTGTCATCTGCATACCTGAGGTTATTGATATTTCTCCCAGCAATCTTGATTCCAGCTTGTGCTTCTTCCAGCCCCGTGTTTCTCATGATGTACTCTGCATAGAAGTTAAATAAGCAGGGTGACAATATGCAGCCTTGACGTACTCCTTTTCCTGTTTGGAACCAGTCTGTTGTTCCCTGTCCAGTTCTAACTGTTGCTTAAAATAAAGTAAAAATTTAAAAAATAGAACAAACAGGTCCAACCCTAGGACAGTGACCACACACTTCAGCAGTCAGTGACGGTATAGCACCCAGAAAACCAAGATGACGCTAACTTCATTTCTGCAGCTCCCATCACTGGAACCCTAGGGGTCAGGTGAAGCCAATGGTCCTGCATAGAAACCAGCAAAGACAGAGAGGACAATAGGCAAACCACCTTCCCCTAGCGCAGGAGGGTGGACGGGCTCCTCTCTTCCCAGAATGCTCCAGAAAGAGGAAGCAGGAACAAGAGGAACAATAGAAAATCCCACACCTACCCAAAGCAGACTCAGTTAACCCAGAAAGGCTTCCTGTAATCCAGAGGACACTGTACCACCAGGGCTTCCCTGGAGGCTCAGACGATAAAGGATCTGCCTGCAATGCAGGAGACCAGGGTTCAGTCCCTGGGTGGGGAAGATCCCCTGGAGAAGAAATAGGCTACCCACTCCAGTATTCTTGGGTTTTCCTGGTAGCTCAGACAGTAAAGGACCCACCTGCAATACAGGAGAGTCAGGTTCAATCCCCAGGTAGGGAAGATCTCCTGGAGAAGGCAACGGCTACTCACTCCAGTATTCTTGCTTGGAGGATTGCATGGACAGAGAAACCTGGTGGGCTACGGTCCATGGGGTCACAAAGAGTCAGGCATGACTGAACGACTAACACTTTCTGCACCTCCAATGAAGAGGATGCAGGTTTTATCCTTTGCTGCAGGCCTCCTGAGCAAGATAAGGGCATTTAAAGAATGCTCCTTTTTTAAAAAAAAAAAAAAAAGTTGGCACAACTGAGTTGCAGAGTATAAACTTCCCACCCCCTACAGAGCCCAAGCTCCATTTTTCTGCAGCCAACTGTTCAACATGTCATTTACAGAAACTTCTTAGGAGCAGATCCAAACTAATCTATCTTAAGCTGAGCTTCTCCCAAGCTGTCAAAGATGGAACCAGTTGGAGAGTTTCCCTCACATATACTAGAGATCCCACGAGGTCACCCATTTGAACTTAAATGCACCTTCATGCATGGAAACCATCCCATCCTCAGACCCCACAGATAACAACAAAAGCATGATGGGCTACCAAAGTTCAGGCACAATTTGTAATCAGGACCACTCTTGCAGGGCCAGCGTTTTGTTTTTGTTTTTAACATTTATTTTATTTTTATTATTTGGCTGTGCTGGGTCATAGTTGCAGAACTCGAGATTTTTTATCTTCTTTGTGGCATGGAGGATTTTTTAGTTGTGACATATGAATTCTTAGTTGCAGCATGTGGGATCTAGTTCCCTGATCAGGGATCGAACCCAGGCCACCTGCATATTGAGAGCATGGAGTCTTAGCCACTGGACCACCAGGGAAGTCCCAGGAGCTAATGTTTTAAGTTGGGAAATGTTTCCAGAGGTGCAGGTGCTGAGAAGGCTCTTCTGGGTGGAGCAGGAGATGGGAGGAAGAAGGTGGGAGGAAATTCAAGAGTGTGAGGTGGGGTTTTGCACAGAGGAAGGTTGTACTTCACAGACAGGGTCTGTGCCTAACTCCGTAACAGTAAAAGTTTGATTCATTTACTTTATTTTCCCAAGCCCCTCAGTTTTCCTTCTCTGTGAAAGACTGTATCATCATTATCACTCAAACTACCTGACTAGTTCAATAGAACAACAAGGAAACTAATAATAACAAGAAGATTTCTAAGGGATTTTACTATTTACAAGATGCCTTCATGTACATTTTCTTCTCAAAGTATTTTAGGCAGTGATTTTCAAACTGTGTTCTCTGGATCCCCAAGGGTTCCTGTACCTGTCCTTGGGAGAGGAGACTGGGGTAGAGAAGGTCCTGGGGGCAGAAGATTCTCACCTCCCAGCACCATTTCAGCCAGCGCAGCAGCACAGCTTCTATGGGGTTCACATGCCTTGCTGGATTCCTGGAAGGACAAGATTTCCTGGCTTAAAAAAAAAAAGTTGGAAATTCGCTGATTTCAAGCAAGTGGTACAGGGACTTCCCTGGTGATCCAGTGGCTAAGACTCCATGCTCCCAATGCAGGGGGCCCAGATTCGTTCCCTGCCCTGGGAATTGGGTCCCACATGCCACAGCTAAAGATCAAAGATCACGCATGCTGCAATGAAGACCCAGCTCAGCCAAATAAATAAATAGCTGGTGGGAATTTGCTGTATGATGCAGGGAGCTCAAGCCTAGTGCCCTGTAACAACCTAGAGGGATGGGATATAGTGGAAGGTGGGAGTGAGGTTCAAGAAGGAGGGGACATATGTGTACCTCTGGCTGACTCATGTTGATGTATGGCAGAAACCAACACAGTATTATAAAGCAATTATCCTCCAGTTAAAAATAAATTCTAAAAATAAATAAATAAAAGGCATTACTATCAAAACAAGCAAATAGTACAAGAAGGAGGGTGCTGAGCTGACTGTGGACATGGAAGCACTCATCCCTCTTAGAACAACTTGCCACCTTCTTTGCTCTTAATTTCCACGCTGCCACTGACTCCGTGATCAGATGCCAGAACCAGCGTCTCAATCCACCCACCCCTCCGAAACCCTAAACCCAGGTCCCTTGACCTCAACCCTCAAATCCACAGACCTGCCCTCACTCCTGGAGCCCACATTCTGGCAAGATTCAGACAGGCTTTGCTAAATAGATAAAATTCACTGTCCAGGGACATTCTGGAGACCTGTGCCTCATTTCCAAAGGGTGATGATTGTCATTCTGCCTAAATGAACTGCTTTCCCAGTTGAAAACATGTATGTTTCAAAAGCTTAATTTCCCTCCTTTCTCCAAAATGAGAATCAAATATTAACTGTGGCCTGGCACCTTAAGAGCATTTCTTTTTTTATACTTCATAGAATCCTTAATAATACAAAAATTGCCCAAAGCCTTTCACACTGAGTTATGAAGTCATTAACATTTCTGGGATAAACACAATACCCCAGGTCAAGTTATTAGACATAGGAAAGTGGGGGGAGGAATGAGATACATTGAAAAGTCCTCGTGTCTAACAACTACAGGCAGAAAAATTCACCTGTTCCTAGTTCAAGGCAGCAGAATGCTCTGCATGTACTACGTGCAGCCTGGGTGGCCTTTTCCAGCCAACCGACTCAGCATATTGGATATTGGTAAAATTTTAAAGAATCAGCGTCTTGATGTCCCAAGGCTAGCAATCTTTCCAAACTCACAGCTCTGCATCCTGTCTCAAGGTTCCTGGTATTTATGATCGTGTCGCCAATACGATGGCTATTCCCCCACCTCATGGTCTATTCAGACCCATAACAGATTCTATCTGGCTGTGCTCTTTGCTTTTAAATTAGCAGGGGAATCCATCATATGTGGTCTCTACTTCCCACCCCACAGTTTCAGTTTCCACCTGTCATTCATGATTACACTCAGGTTTCACCAGCTTTCATGGCGATTTCTAAAAGTCTAGGACTCATATTTTCTCCCCTTTTCATAAACAACTCTGGTATATCTTACCAGGAATTTTCTTTGGGGGACTTCAGCATACTCTACCTTGCTTATCCTCTAATTCTGCTCACACACAAGAATTATGGTTATGAAAGAAACCTGGAGGGGGGATTGTCTTTCAGACTTGCAAAGAAGCATCCTTGCTCTGGGTACAAACCTAGCCAACAAAGATAAACTGTCATGGAGTTTATGTTGTTGTTGTTGTTCAGTCACTAAGGTGTGTCCAACTCTTTGCAACCCCATGGACTGCAGCACACCAGGCTTCTCTGTCCTCCACTATCTCCCAGAGTTTGCTCAAATTCATGTCCAGAGAATCAGTGATGCTATCTAACCATCTCATCCTCTGCTGCCCTCTTCTCCTTTTGCCTTCAATCTTTTCCGGCATCAAAGTCTTTTCCAACGAGTCATGGAGTTTATGCATAGCCTCAAAAGTTCTGTTTCTTTATGGGTTTCCCTTAATCTGAACTGTACTGGGGTAGAGGTGCCCTTTCCTAGAGCCTTTCCCTTACTGCTCCATGAAACCCTTTTCAAAAGGACAAGAACAAGAAGGGTAGTGTGTATTAGGCAAGGATAATCCCATTCATCTATCCTATATCTACTGCAGATACCACTAATTTACACAGTGCCCCTTTCTCTCTGAGTCTAGATTCAGTTACTCAACAAAGTCTTTCCAATTGCTGTTGATATATGATTAAAGACAGACAGTCCATTTCCAGTGCAGTCTCTGGGAAGCAACCCAACTCCAAGTGTGCATAACTCTTGAAAAGTCGATTAAAACTGTAGCCACTGTCCAAATACTCAGGTTTCCATCTCCAGCCACTTATGACACCCCCTAGATCTCACACCTTCTTTCCCAGGATGAGCAGCCAGCAATGAAGTTTCTAACCCATGGGATCTTCTGCAAGTCCTTTTGTAATTGTTGTTCATTCACTAAGTCATGTCCAACTTTTTGCAGTCCCGTGGACTGTAGCATGCCAGGCTCCTCTGTCTTCCACTATCTCCCAGAGTTTGTTCACATTAATGTCCTTTGAGTTGGTGATGCTATCTAATCATTGAATCTTCTGCTGCTCCCTTCTCCTTTTGCCCTCAATCTTTCCCAGCATCAGGGTCTTTTCTAATGAGTTGGCTCTTTGCATCAGGTGGCCTATGTATTGGAGCTTCAGCTTCAGCATCAATCCTTCCAATGAATATTCAGGGTTGATTTCCTTTGAGATTGACTGGTTTGGTCTCCATGTAGTTCAAGGGACTCTCAAAAGTCTTCTCCAGCACCAGAATTTAAAAGCATTAGTTCTTCAGCACTCATCCTTCTTTATTATGATCCAACTCTCACATCCATACATGACTACTGGAAAAACTATAGCTTTGACTATGCAGACTCTTGTTGGAAAAGTGATGTTGACAATTACCTATGCAAGTTCAAAATCTCTGATTCTCTGATTATTTTTACCACTACATTTGTTTTTGTTTTTAATTTTCTTTATTTATATAGCTGCATCAGGTCTTAGATGCAGTATCCAGGACCTTTTTTCAGTTGCAGCATGCAGACTCTTAGTTGAGGCGTGTAGGATTTAGTTCCCTGACCAGGGATCAAACCCTGGTTCCCTGCATTAGGAGCACTGAGTCTTAGCCACTGGATCACCAGGAAAGTCCTTCACTACTACATCTGAAACTTACTTATGGAAGAGGCTATGTCCCACATGCCCCTTTGAGCCATCACTGATTTCATCTTCCTCAGCCTCACTGACTTCCACCTCTGTTTCACACCAGCCGTATCCTGAATCCCTCATCCTCAGACTAGATCTTGAGTCTGGGGCTCCCTTCTTCTGACTTCGGCCCCCTTCCCCTTCATCCAGTGAATGTACTCTTTGTCCTCTCTGGGACCATTGCATAATTAGTCACCTGATATATATATTACACTCAGAGTTCATGAATTAGCCAGCCTTCCTGAACTCCGCAGCCGCCCTCTTCAATATCACTCAGCAATATCACTTCAATATCTCACCAGCATCCCAGGCTCTGTCAACCTGTTGGTCATATACTATGACAATCCCCCAACCCTGAGTCACCCCTACAGCCCCATCTCATCTCTGTAGAAATAATGACACTGAACGGACCTGCAAACTTTACCACTGGGCTGGTATCCTGTGTTGATTTCATGCATTGGGAAACTATGGTATCAGATCCATCATGTCCTTATTTAAAAAAAAAAAAATTATCCCAGACTGGTGCTTGAACTCTATGAAGAATCTTGGCGCTTTCCTCTGTTCCACATTTCTGAGACCCTTCACCCTGAACATTCATACTCCCCAATTTGCTTCTCACAATATAGAGAGTGATCATCTGTGGCTTCCAAAATTCAACCATCAGTCAAAACCAAGGGTAATCTGCTTTCCCACTGTGGGACCAAACCTGGAGCCCAGATCTCCAAGACAACTTAATGAAAATAAAATGCCCTGTAAATATTTATTAAATGAAGTGACAATGGCTCTCTGGACTGGTCAAAACAGTCTCTTAATAAAATAAAAAATAAATTTTAAAAAAAATTAAAAAAATAAAAATTAAAAAAAAATAAACTTGAACTAGAACTCCCTAATTATTGGAGCAAGCTAGAGAAGGAGTCAGTATACCAGGCTTCTCCAGGGCATTGGGTATCCCCTGCTAGCCAAGAATTTACCCTTCAGTTGCTGCACTGGGGAGATGGAGGGGCTCCTGGCATAGATATTTACTAAAACTTAGAGAAATATTTTGCTATTTTAACAGGTAAAGGACTATACCAGTGCATATAGATTGAAAACCAATCTGGCTTAACACTAGCATTAAGTTCCCCTACCACCCCCCAAAATATGAAACAGCAATTTATTACTATCAGTCTCTTGCTAACTGGAATTGCAAGTCTTAACAACTGAGCTATGATTTTATGAAGTCAATATGAATGATGTAAGATTACATGGATCACACTGCAGGCAAGTCACTGACAAAAGCAGTTGCAGAGTGAGATCAGTCATAATTGAAAAAGATGATGCTAAGAAAAGAAATGTTTCAAAAGAAGACAAATGCTAAATGAGATATCCTGCATTGGATCCTGGAACAATATAAGGACATTTGTGGAAAAACTGGTAAAATTTGAATGAAGTTTATTGTTTAGTTAATACTAATATACCTGCTCCTTGGAAGGAAAGTTATGACCAACCTAGATAGCATATTCAAAAGCAGAGACATTACTTTGCCAACAAAGGTCTGTATAGTCCAGGCTATGGTTTTTCCAGTGGTCATGTATGAATGTGAGAGTTGGACTGTGAAGAAAGCTGAGAGCTGAAGAATTGATGCTTTTGAACTGTGGTGTTGGAGAAGACTCTTGAGAGTCCCTTGGACTGCAGGGAGATCCAACCAGTCCATTCTAAAGGAGATCAATCCTGGGTGTTCATTGGAAGGACTGATGCTGAAGCTGAAACTCCAATACTTTGGCCACCTCATGTGAAGAGTTGACTCATTGGAAAAGACCCTGACACTGGGAGGGATTGGGGGCAGGAGGAAAAGGGGACGACAGAGGGGGCAGGAGGAAAAGGGGACGACAGAGGATGAGATGGCTGGATGGCATCACCGACTCAATGGACATGAGTTTGAGTGAACTCTGGGAGTTGGTGATGGACAGGGAGGCATGGCGTGCTGCGATTCATGGGGTCCCAAAGAGTCATACACGATTGAGCGACTGAACTGAACTGACCAGTATAATGAATACCAGTTTTCACTAGTATTAACTAAACAATAAACTTTATTCAGATTTCACCAGTTTCTCCATGAATATCCTTATATAATACTAATGTACCAGTATTTCCCTGATAATTAAGTTGGTAGAGAATCTGCCTGCAAATGCAGGAGACCTGTATTCAATTTCCGGGCCAGGAAGATCCAGTGGAGAAGGGATAGGCTACCCACTCCAGCATTCTGGCCTGGAGAATTCCATGGGCTGTATAGTCCATGGGGTCACAAAGAGTTGGACGTGACTGAGTGACTTTCACTTTCATTTTCTTTCAATGTACCAGTATTAATTTGCTAGTCTTGACAAATGTACTGTTATTCTATAAGATATTAATTTTGGGGAAAACTGGGTGAAGGGTATAGGAGAACTCTCCATATTATTCTTTGTAAATTTTCTGTAAATATAAAGTTATTCCAAAACAAAGAGAATGACTGACATCGTAAAATTAAGAGCCCTTGTGTGCATGCTCAGTTGCTTGTTGGGTCCAACTCTTTGTGACCCTATAGCCTATAGCCTACCAGGCTCCTCTGTTCATGAGGATTCTCCAGGCAAGAATGCTGGAGCGGGTTGCCATGCCCTCCTCCTGGGGATCTTTCTGACCCAGGTTATCCTTCCACGTCTCTTATGGCTTCTGCATTGGCAAGGGGATTCTTTACCACCAGCACCACCTTGGCAGGAGTTAATAAGACCCCCAGATATTTCTGCAAAACTTGACTTTATGATATTTCTATGAATCTCAAATATGAAGGATGAATGTTCTAGCTGGTAGAAAAGAATATACCCAAATTTTCTGTTAATCCTTATTTGATTCACCATCTGTTGAGTCTAAGAATTAGTGCCTAGTTGCAATTATAACTTAAATTGTGTTCAGCGCAAGATAGCAAATTAATTTTCATAATCTTTAGTTTCATTTTTCAAGATGAAATCCCAATATCAATCATGCAAACACCCCACTGCTTATTTTGAAACCCCCACCCATTAAGTGAAAGCTTTTTTTTAAAGAATTTTTGTATGTGGACGACTTTAATAGTCTTTATTCAATATGTTAAAATATTGCTTCTGCTTTATGTTTTGCTTTTTTGGCTACAAGGCATGTCTTAGCTCCCTGACCAGGGGTTGAACCCACACCCCCT
The DNA here is from genome assembly GCF_014754425.2 of Oryx dammah. Lineage (NCBI taxonomy): Eukaryota > Metazoa > Chordata > Mammalia > Artiodactyla > Bovidae > Oryx > Oryx dammah. The sequence continues at coordinate 27,717,375 of NW_024070205.1, forward strand.
GCATTGGAAAGCAAAGTCTTAACCACTGTACCACCAGGGAAGGCCCAAGTGAAAGCATTTTAAGTCATCTATCATCCCAATGATATGTGGATAAATGGACTTCCCTACGACTTCCAGGATATATAAACTCCCTCCCCATCCTTAGCATTCTAAATGTGATTCTCTGCAGTGCTGAGGGAAAAGGGGAAATGTGAGAAACCCAGAAAAAATGAAAAGGCTTTACATAATAAAGGGATTAACAGAACCGGAAAGTGTTACTGAGTGAAATATGACTTCACTTCACCTCATTGTCCCCAAGAGACCTTCAATAAAATCTCCGTTTTGCATCACTGCTTTAGGGTAGGAGTTTGTTTTGCTTTGGGTTTTTAATGAGACATATGTTGACACTGGCCTTAAAGATGAATGCCAGATGGTCTGGTTACATGCTGGATACCCCATGAATCAGCCCTGCATTGAGAAGTGCTCATCACCCACTTTATCTCTGAGATGAGCTGACATCATTTAATGAGGCAGACAGGATCACCCCATTTTATGGATGACAACTGAGGCTCACAAGTTTCTGCAGGCTGTCAGGAGGAGAGTTTGCAGGATGAGTGATGGGGCCACAGTGAACTGGGAAAGATATGCCTATCCAAATAGTAAAGGGCTTTCCCAGGTGGCAGAGTGGTAAAGAATCTGCCTGTCAATACAGGGGACACGAGAGACTTGAGGTCAAGCCCTGGGTTGGGAAGATCCCCTAGAGGAGGAAATTGCAACCGACTCCAGTAATCTTGCCTGAAACATCCCACAGACAGAGGAGCCTGGTGGGCCACAGTCCATGAGGTCACAAAGAATCATTCGTGACTGGGCAACTGAGCACAGCACAGCACACACGTCCAGAGGAGGCAGCCACCCGAGAAAACACGGCCAGTGCAGCCGGGACTCTGAATTTCCCAGTGAAGTTGTCCCATGGCATTTCTTTGTCTGACTCTTTCATTTTTATTTCCTTTTTAATTTTTATTTTTTTAAGATTTTTTTGATGTGGACCATTCTTAAAGTGTTTATTGAATTTGTTACAACATTGCTTCTGTTTTATGTTTTGGTTTTTTTGACCTCAAGGCATGTGGTGTCTTAGCTCCCTGATTTGGGATCAAACCCTCACTCCCTGCATTGGAAGATGAAATCTTAACCACTGGACCACCGGGGAAGTCCCCGTCTGACTCTTTTAAACACAGATCAGAGGTATCAAATAAGTCAAGTCTGCAGTCAGTATACATCCGTGGGCAGCCTCTCTATAACCTCCAGGTTGGGAAAATATTAAAAGGTAGGTTAAGTAATAGGTTCCTGCCACTTTGGAAGATAAATTTACTTTGTGCTAATGTAAGTCCTAATACCTTTCCCTCTCTATATTAGCAAATTCTGGGTCACAGGGTACTTATAATACATAAAAGCATGCATATATATCCAAAAAGAGAGGTTCTAGTCCCTGCTTATGCCTTTTCAGCCCTCTCCTCTTTCCACTCTTTATTTTTTTAAATATTTATTTATTTGGCTGTGTCAGGTCTTAGTTGCAGCATTCAGGATCTTTGGTTGCAGCATGTGGGATCCAGTTCCCTGGCCAGGGGTAGAATATAGGCCCCCTGTACTGGGAGTCTTAGCCACTGGACCACCAGCGAAGTCCCATTTTGTCCGCTCTTTAAAGCCCTGTTAATAATCCAATAAGATAATAAAGGGAGCTTAAAGTCCGTTTCAGATGTAAATTCTTTCCAGGAAGTTGCACTATTTCCAAAGAGCAGGCAACAACCCCAGCCAGGTATTTACCCACCTACTCAAGTGTATAAGCCAATTTTCTTTTCACAGGAAGTATTCAAATGTAGTGGACTTCCCAGGTGGTTCAGTGGTAAAGAATCCACCTGCAATATAAGAGATGCAGGTTTGATCCCTGAGTTTGGAAGATCGCCTGGAGAAGGAAACGGCTACCCCCTCCAGTATTCTTACCTGGGAAATCCCTTGGGCAGAGGAGCCTGGTGGGTTACAGTCCATGGGGTTGCAAAGGAGTCGAACATGACTTAGCGACTAAACAACAACATTCAAATGTAGCGCTCTCAAGATCCAGCTGTTTCCAATAGTTCTTAATTTGTCTGTCAGCAGATACCAAGGTAAAGTTCACCATTTTTCTTATGCTTCTGCTTCCTCCAAGGACAAACGAAATAGCTACAAATTAGCCAGTTTCTCCAGATGGCGATGGCAAAGCCAAAATAGACCCCCAAGGTAATTTAGGGGCTAGACAGATGAGAAAGGAACCAATGTCTATGACAATGATTTGTGGATAGATAGTAAGTTCTTTCCTGGGACATATAAATGTATGTTTTCCCCCATTTTCAGTCAGGAAAACATTGAGGTCAAGGTAAGTTCAGCTTCATATAGTGAAAGTGAATCCCCAAATTGCATTTTCCAGAGAGGCCTTGTGAGAAGGCACCTGGGGCCAGCACGCCAATCCAGAATTTACTGACGAACCAGGTAACCTTGAGTAAATCACTCACCTCTTTGTGCTTCCTCTGAACCTGCCCAAGTGTGTGGAGAATAAAGGAGATGAGCTTTGGGGAGGGCCCAGCGCATTTCAGAAGACCTGGTGTCCATCGGGCAAAGCTAGTTCCTAGCTGGCTACTCTTAAATGCGTTTCTGTCTGTTTCTGGCCCTTGAGTTATGGGTTCTAATCTCTGTTGATCCACAATTTTCAAATCCATGAAAAAAAAATTGTTTTTCTTTCCTGAGGCTGAAAGGTGAGATGACTGTTCAGCCTCATCTTTAACGGCAGCTTCGTTTGTCACACTGACTTTTCATCTGGTGATCAGGAGCACCTAGGCAAAAATTCCGGTTATTTTCCTTAACAGCACAGCAATCAGACTTCCAGGCAGAAGCGCATTGAGGCGGTCCTCAGCATCTCAAATTCATCATATTTTCTCCAACATGGAAGCACTGACAAATTAGCCAGGTTTGCATGAATTTAATCTAGTGTGGTGCATGGGCTTTTCATTGCAGAGGCTTCTCTTGCTTTGGAGCCCAGGCTCTAGAGCCCTGGCTCAGAGTTGTGGCACACAGCCTTAGTTGCCCCGCAGCACATGGGATCATCCTGAATCAAGGATCAAACTAGTGTCTCCTGCATTGGGAAGCAGATTCTTTACCACTGAGCAAAGAGGCTTCTTTTGCTCACCCAAGACCTGTGAATTCAGTGATACAAATACCAGGAATACCAAAAAAGAACAAAACAGCAACTTTGTAAACAAATACAAAGTTTTTGTTTGTATTTAAAATAAAAACTTTATAAATTGTTGTTCAGTCACTAAGTCTTGTCCGACTCTGACCCCATGGTCTGCAGCACAACTGGCTTCCCTGTCCTTCACTATATCTTGGAATTTATTCAAACTCATATCCACTGAGTCAGTGATACTATCCAACCATCTCATCCTCTGTCACCTCTTTCTCCTTTTGCCTTCAATCTTTCCCAGCATCAGGGTCTTTTCCAGTGAGTTGGTTCTTCACATCAGGTAGCTAAAGTATTGGAGCTTCCACTTTAGCATCAGTCCTTCCAGTGAATTTTCAGGACTGATTTCCTTTAGGATTGACTGGTATGATCTCCTTGCAGTGAAAGGGATTCTCAAGAGTCTTTTTCAGCATCACAGTTCAAAAGCATCAATTCTTTGGTGTTTAGCCTTCCTTATTATCCAACTTTCACATCCATACATGACTCCTGAAAAAACCATAGCTTTAACTATATGGAATTTTATTGGCAAAATTATGTCTCTGCTAAATATGTAAATAAGTAAATGTTCTTTATTTATTACTGCTCATGGGGTTTTCGAGGCAATAATACCAGAGTGGTTTGCCACTTCCTCCTCCAGTGGGAGACTCAGGTTCGATCCCTGGGTGGGGAAGATCTCCTGGAGAAGGAAATGGCAACCCACTCCAGTATTCTTGCCTGGAAAATCCCATGGACGGAGGAGCCTGGTGGGCTACTGTCCATGGAGTTACAAAGAGTCGGACACGACTGAGCAGCTTCACTTTCACTTCTCACTTTCCTCCAGTGGACCACATTGTGTCAGAACTTTTCACTGTGAAGAGTCTTGGGTGGCTCTGCACGGAATGGCTTATAGCTTCACTGAGTTATGCAAGCCCCTTTGCCATGACAAGGCTGTGATCCATGATAAAGTAAATAAGTCATAAACATAAATATTCATATATATGTTCATATTTTAAGGACCCAGAAAAGGCAAACATAAATACAGCTCTTTTCCTGTACCTCCTGCCCAGTGTTAATGTTGACTCACCCTGGGCAGTAAAGGAGCAGCAAATTGAACTGCTGCTTGAGGTCAAAGTGTCATTACCACCACACAGCTCCAGTGGGCAAGGCCCACACTGTCTGGAGTCATGCAGGACTTTACTGCCCAAATATAAGTGGCAGCCCTGCTAATGAATATTGAAAAAAAAAGAAGAGACAGATAAGGAGACTAACACTGGGGGCAAGGGGGAGGTTACTTACTTCCTAGGTGTTTCCACGCGTGACTTGCTGGTCCGCCACATGAGGGGGAACACAAGGTCAGAACTAGCTGGGGGACTCCAGGTATTCCCTCTCCTTTCTAAGCCTCAGTTCCTCATCTTCAATCACACTGTATGATCTTGGTCATGTGTACTTTAAACATCCTTTATCACAAACTGTGATTTGACATGTATGGAATTTATCAGCAACCTACGTCCTAGGGGCCATTAAGGAGTGTTTGTGCTATATGCGTGCTAAGTGGCTTCAGTCATGGCTTTGCAACCCTATGGACTGTAGCCCGCCTGGCTCCTCTGTCCATGGGATTCTCCAAACAAGACTACTGAAGTGGGTTGCCATTCCCTCTTCCAGGGGCTCTTCCCGACCCAGGGGTTGAACCTGCATCTCTTACATCTCCTGCATTGGCAGGTGGGTTCTTTACCCCTAGCGCCACCTGGGAACTTAGGATGCTCTAATTATGAATACACATTCTAGGGGTAGTTGGGTAACTCCTTCAAAGTCTACACCAGAGGGTTTATTCATCAGCATAAAGGATGTTGGAAGTAAAATTGTTTGGTCAGTAAAATGAAGGCCTGGGTTGGCTGGAGAGAAGGAAGAGCCCTGCCATTCTCGAATTAATAAGATGTAAGAATTTGGCCTCACCCATAACAGATCAGTTCCTGCAGAGCAGCCCCAGTGCCCCAGGCATCGTGGGTCCTCAGGCTCTGCTCTGCCAGAAGCTTGCCCCCACCCTGCCCCCCTAATCTGGGAGCTGTGCCATCGGCTGGTCCTGCAGTAAACCAGTTCTGCTAGAGAGCTGGAGGGCAGAGAGTGGCAGTGTCTTCCTCCTGTGTACTCCATGGCTCACTGCTACCCTTAGAAGTTTATATCAGCTAATTAAAGGGTGGTCTCCCTCCCATGGGTAGGGTCCCCTTTAGTATTTAATAGCACCCTTTTCATTTTGCGATAGCAATGGCTTCATAATTGTGCACTGATTCAAAGGCAAACAAGTCACAAGATTAGGGCTTCCCTGGTGGTCCAGTGGTTAATAATCTGCCTTGCAGTGCAGGGGGCACCAGTTTAATGCCTGATCTGGAAAGCCGAGGGATATCTAAGCCTCGGTGCCACAACTACTGAGCTTGTGCTCTAGAGCCCGAAAGCCCCAACTTCTGAGTCCACACACTCTAGAGCCCATGTTCTGCAGCAAGAAAAGCCACTGCAATGAGAAGCCCCTGCACCAAAACTGGAGAGTAGCCCCCTAGGTGTTTCCCCGCTCTCTGCACCTAGAGAAAACCCGCGCGCAGCAACAAAGACCCAGTGCAGCTAAGTAAATAAAAAAATAAGAACAAATCACAAGATTAAGGGACTTGTGCAATAGTCATTTCCATATTAATGTGAGAGCCGTCCATTTTGGCAGCATTGGGTCATTGGAGGCCGCCATACGATGTGTGTTTCGTACATTAGAATTAAGAAGATGGAAAGTCACATATATTAGAGCTGCTTGTGTAAGCAAATAAATCAAGCAAGGAATCATAATTATTAGATGACCAACTAAATGAAAGGACTACCCAGGCATTGTTAGTAAGACAATTAATTGTAGGTTTCTACCCATCTTTGTACATTTTGTTGCTTATGAAGATAATGCATTGATTCTCTAAGATTGGGTTAAAAGCATATTTAATCAGATTCCGCTAAGCATAGAATCATTATTTTTATGACTTCATGAAATGCATATTTTTACCAACCAATTTTGAAACAGCTTTTTCAAAGGTTAGAAAGGAGCTCTTATCCTTTCAGAGAGCACCCATGGAAATCAGAAGTTTAAAGAAAAATCTCATTATAAGGAGAATAATTTTGGAAAACTAACACCCAAAGCTTCCTTTGATTTGGAAAATGCTTTGAGTGGAGATTTCTGAATAGAGAATTGAAGGATTATTTTCTTTTCTTCTTGATTTTCTCAGAGTATCTCATATCTCAACAACTACAGTGTAGATAAAGCACTTTGCGGTCTGGAGGTTTTTTTGTGTTTGTTTTTGTTTTTTTGCTTTGTTGGTCTCCTCTTAAAGAAACTTCTCACAAATGTAAAAAGAGGATAAAGTCGGTTCCCTTTCATCCCTAGTGACTAAGAATATGAGTGGGTAGAATCCAAGTGTAGGCTTCTCCATGAAATTCAAAAATACTCGTGTTTCCCTTCTTGCCTGGGAACATAAAAGAGACAGTTTTAGGATAAATTAAAGGAGGCCCTATTTTAAATAGCTTTCCTTTAGGCAAGATGTAGTACGGGCTAAAAATGCAAGCAGCTTCAGAGATGACTTTAGATGCATCCCTGGGAATCATATCTATGTCCAGTGATTGAAAAGGAACTAAAGATGCTCAGAGGACATTGCTTGCCCTTTGACATCCAGCACAGCCCCTCCCCCTGCTGACACCGAGGTTGTTCAAAGAGCCCTATTCTGTTCTTCTGGAGCACTGGGCACATTCATCTACAATGCTCAGATATATGCAGGGATGACGTCTTACTGAACACTGAGTCCACTAAGCCTAGCAAAGGCTCTGATACAATAAAGTCAGATCTGAATGTTGATACCAGACATTTCCCCCCAACCCTCACAAAATGTCCCAAGATATATTTTATGATCTCCTGATTTCTTTTCCAAGTTGCCTTTAGAAAGAAGTTCCCACTATTCCGTAAGGACAGAGCAGCTCCATCCTTCTATTTCATACCTGGCCTTAAGAAGTCATTGCCTTTATTAACAAACTACCTTTATTCACAGAAGAAAATGGCAGAAAATGGAGAAGGAAATGGCAACCCATTCCAGTATTCTTGCCTTGAGAATCTCATGAACTGAGGAGCCTGGCGGGCTACAGTCCACAGGGTCACAAAGAGTCGGACACAACTGAGCAACACTTTATCCACAGGGGGAGCAAAATGGGAGGGGACGTGGTCAAATGCTGGTTTTAAGGAATGTTCTTTCTTCTTCTCCATCTGCAGCACTCCAGCTTCCCTAAACGGCCTGCAGCCTTGTAGTTTTCACTGCAGGCTCTCGGAAGCAGATTGTTCAGGTTGGAATCCTAGCTCCATGACATGCCCCACTCCACGACCTTGGGCACATTACTTAATGTCTTAGTGTCCATGATACTGCATCAGAAAAAGGAAGGCAATCACTGTATCCATTTTACAAGTTTGCTGTAAGAACTAAATGAGATCACAGTGTTTAGTGTATTATCTGACCCCTAGCAAGTGGTTATTAAGTGTGTATCTATCAGTACAGGCAAGGATATACTGCAGTAACAAAAGAGACAAGTGGCTTAAAGCAAAGTTTTATTATTCACTCATGCCATGTGCTCATACTGGTAGACAGAAGTCTGTGTTTGTTGAAGCTACTCAGGAGACGAGGCTAAAAAGCAGCCACCTGTATGTCATGTACAAAGGAAAGAAAGAAAGTGACCAGTCATGCTGGTCCTTAAATCTTTCACTGGAAGTTATACAAGGAACTTTTGTGCATATTTCATCATCTAAATCACATCGCTGCATGGCCCCACTTAGATCCACTGAGACAGGAAGGCCCCACTTAGCTCCACACCAACACACTTAAAAGTTGGGAGAACTAAAAATATTGGGTTTGGGGGAGTTTTTCTGGTAGTTCAGTGGTTGAGAGTGCCTGCCAACTCAGGGGATATGAGTTTGATCGCTAGTCTGGAACGATACCTCGGGACAGCTAAGCCCAGGCACCACAACTATTGAGCCTGAGTGCTCTAGAGCTCATGCTCTGCAAAAAGAGAAGCTTCTCCAATGAGAAGCCCGAGCACCACAACTAGAGAGTAGTCCCCACTCTTCGCAACTAGAGAAAGCCTTTGTGCAGCAAGGAAGACCCAGCAAAGCCAACATAAATAAATAGTAAATTTTTTTTAAAAAAGAAGTATTGGGGTTTTGATACTACTGACCACACCTTGTAGTAGCAAGCTGATATTATTATGATAGTGACTCTCATGCAATATCCCTTCAGGGTTTCACAAGCAAAAATGCAAAATGTCAGCGGTGTAAAATAGATAGCTTGTGCCTGAAATTGATTCTCAGTTATCTGTCCAAGCCCAGCATAGACTATAGCAAAGAACATTTTCTCTTCTGACTACAGTTCTATCCCCCTGCAGTATTCTTTTATAACATGCATGGTCAATAGCCAATCATTTTTGAGCAGTTTTAATGCAACATTTCATTCTCGTTTCATGACAGATGGGGAAAAAAGCTTCCAGGGAGAAAATAGAAACAAACTCCTCTTTCCTTCCTCCAAAACTTAAGAAGTAATGACATAGTGCTTAAGAAAAATAGCCCCCAGGTTCTCATCCCTGTCAACTAGCTTAATTAATGGCCTCCCTTTTTTTTTTCAAATCCTTTGTGGGGGTGAGAGGGGCCAGAAGCAGAGAAGAGCTCTCCCCAGTTCTAAATGGTTCCGTAAATGTTTTCCAGTGATTTAGGTAGCAAATAACTAAAACATACAAGGAAGCTGGTAACTTCTCATTTGATCTTTCCTGTAGAGAGGACTAGAAGGACAGGCTGCCTGGAAGACTTCAGAGACCACTAAACTGCTTTCTATTGATTTTATACTAAGATACTTTATCATTCTTGTTGCTTTAAAAGGAAATGCAATCTGTGTCAGGGTCTAAATAGACTTTCCTAGAAAACTCAGGCCTCACACTCCTACGTGAACAGATGAGGAGGATGTTTATCCGCTTTGGCAAATCAACTTTAGGGAGTTTGTTTTTGGGGTTTTTTTTTTTTTCCCAAGAAGCATCTTTCCTGCTTTAACATCCAGTCCCAATTGCAAAGCAGCCACTGGAGTCTCACTTCCTGAGAGTAAACTCTCTTGGATCTGGAATTCACCTGAAAAATCAGTGTTCGGCCCCCTTTCTGTGCGCCTAGGGACAAGGAGGATCTGAAATGTTAAGGACTTGCTTAAGGGTGCTGAATGAGCCAGGGACAGAATCCTAGCTCAAATCCAGCCCTCTGACCCCAGTCAGAGACTCTCAGGATCTTGGAATTGGCCTATGTTTAAAACCCCAGGTGTCTGTTCCTCCTCTAGGATCTCCCCTTGTAAACCACATGTTAATACATTTATCCTAATGCTATCAAAGTGTAAAAAGGAAGAGTCAGTTTTGACTCCCCCATGTTACGTCAATTTCTTTGGCCATTTTTGTTATTATAACCATACATAATGGCCTGTCTCAGAGAATCCTGCCCCTCCGCCTGACTATTAAGCTCAAGTGCCTTTGTTCAGAATCCTGTCCACCTATAGATGGCAGGAAGAAAGAAATTAACACATCCCTTTGTGTGAGGCTTGCCATTCTAGGAGGTTCATGCAAGATTAAATGGCCTTTTTACTTTCTTTCCTCACCTCCCCCCATTTCTGACCCATAAAGTAACCTAGCATCCGTACCCCAACAAGATGGTGATTTTGAGACATTAGTCCACCGTCTTCTCAGTGAGTCGGCTTTCCAACTAAAGTCATATTCCTTGCTTCAACACCTCGTCTCTCAAATTCACTGGCCTCTTGCCTGGCAAGCAAAGCAAGCTTGAACTCTGTAACAAAAGTATAATGCATTTTCTTCTCCTTAACTTTCTCTATACAGCCTGCTGCTGCTTCTGCTAAGTTGCTTCAGTAGTGTCCGACTCTGTGCAACCCTATAGATGACAGTTCACTAGGCTCCCCCATCCCTGGGATTCTCCAGTCAAGAATACTGGAGTGGGTTTCCTATCTTTGGCCTATTTCCTACCTATATTTGGAATACTGTATATCACGCTTTTAAGAAATTTAATAAGTAGAAATTCTAACCTACAAAACTTGCAGATCACAGAGATCTTTCATTTTATAAAACTGTTCTATATAAGTAAAGTCCTGAGTTCTAGTCTTGACTTTGCCATTAACTGGTATGTGTCTGTGAAAAACTCAGTCAGTCATTCTTGGTCTGAGTGTCAGAATCTATTAGATGAAGGGGCTGGAATAGATAATCCTTAAAAATCCTTTGAACTGGAAATAGTTCGTGAATTGATTCCAGGAATCAAGATGTTTTACTAATGCACTTTTTAAGTTTTTCTGTTTATTTTGAAATGTTTCACAGTTAACAACAACAAAAAAAAAAGATCAAAAGGATACTGCTGTTAGCATCCATGAAGCCACTACTCAAACTAATATCTAAAGAAATAGGAACACATCTGAAGCTCCCATAGAACCCTCGCCAACTGGGGCCAATCATCCCCTTCTTTCCAACACCCAAGAGTAACACCCACCTTGAACTTCGTGCTTCTCACGTTTATGCATTTTTTATTGTTTCATATTTTTATCTCCCTAAACAATGTATACTTCTATTGTGCATGTCTTCACTATATAAGTGGAATATTTTTGTATTTTTCTTTCTGTGAGTTGCTTTTCAGCTTAATACTCTGTTCTCAAATCTACTCTTGTTGGCACATTGACCACAGTTCATTTATTCTTGTTATTATTATTCTGTCACTAACTTGTGCCCAACTCTTTTCAATCCCATGGGCTGCAGCACACCAGGCTCCTATGTTCTCCACCATTTCCTGAAATTTGCTTGAATTTATGTCCATTGAGTTGGTGATGCTATCTAACCATCTCATCCTCTGCTGCCCTCCTCTCCTTTTGCCTTCAGTCTTTCCCAGCATCAGGATCTTTTTCAATGTATCAACTCTTCACATCAGGTGGCCAAAGTATTGGAGCTTCATCATCAGTCCTTCCAATGAATATTCAGAGTTGATTTCCTTTAGGATTGATTGATTTATCTTCTTACTATTCAAGGGACTCTCAAAAGTCTTCTCCAACATCATAATTTGAAAGCATCAGTTCTTTGGCACTCAGCCTTCTTTATAGCCCAACTCTCACATGACCACTAGAAAAACCATAGCTCTGACTATATGGACCTTTGTCAGTAAAGTGATGTCTCTGCTTTTTAGTATGCTGTCTAGGTTTGTCATAGCTTACTACTGTAGATTATTTCATTGAATGAACATACCAAATTTACTTACACTCACTTGATAGAAACTAGGTTGTTTCTTACTTTTCACTATTGAGACAAAACTGCTGTGAAAAGTCTTTCATCATCTACAGCACACACATGAGAGTTCTCTAAGGCATTGCATGGGATTGGAAATCTTAAGGTATTTGCTCCTTTTATCCTTACACTGTTGGTTTTTCCCATCCGTGAACATGATTGATCTCTCCATCCATGAACATGACTGATCTCTCCATTTAAGTCTAACATTGTATCTTTGAATAATTTTACAATTTTATCCATACCCTGCTGGCATATACTAATTTATTCCTAGATACTTTAGTGTTTCTGCTGCTATCGTAAATAGTTGTTGGTCTATGCCTGCATGTTCAGTGGCTTCAGTCATGTCCGACTCTTTGTGACCCTATGGACTGTAGCCCACGAGACTCCTTTGTCCATGGTGTTCTCCAGGCAAGAATACTGGAGTAGATTGCCATGCCCTCCTCCAAGGAATCTTCCTGACCCAGGGATCAAACCCACATCTGAGTCTCCTGTATTGCATGGGAATTCTTTGCTTGTTGAGCCACCTGTGAAGCTCTTGTCTATCTCTAGGAAGGCAATTAATTTTTGTATACCTGTCTTATGAATGTACATGCTGATCTGACTGATTAACTCTAACTTTTCAGTAGAGTCTTTGACGTTGTGTATGTAGATAATCATATTATCATGATACTTTAATGTCTATCTTTCTACCTAGTGTCTGACAACACCAGCTTCCTAACCAGTGCCTGTTCCTCCTCCTTTCTTGTTAGCAGAATCCAAAATTATTCCCTCAGCACTGTGCCCAGCTAAAAATACTCAACACACAAGTCTCCTTGCAGCTGGGAGAAGGGAGGTGCATCTGGCCAATAGGATGTAAGTTTAAGTCCCTGAAGTTGAAGGTCTTTCTCAAGTAAAAGACTACTCTTTGGGAAAGAATTCATCTGGGTCTGCCCTTACTCCTGCCTGTGGTTCAGACATCAGGCAGCTCTTTGCATTCCCTTCTCACCTTGAGGTTTCCTGGACTACATGGGCAATGTAAATTTGAACCTTGTACTTTTGAGCCAACAAACTGTTGAGAATTCTCTGGGCAAGCCCTATTTTATTTAGGACAGAGCACACCATGTGCTTGCTATCTCCTTTTGATAAGAGGTACATATTTTCCCCATGATTCATAACCCTTTAAGAATCCCAAATGCACACTGGCCTTAACTCCATCTTCCCACCTTGATTGGATCCAAGGCTTGTCTCCTGTCTCCACAGAAAACCAAGCCTCTAGGGTCCACAAGGTTGCTAACATCTGCAACAGCCAAGACCTCAGCCCCCACACACCACCCTGGTTTTCAGCTTCTTCTTAATGCTTGGTTTTTGGAAATTTCCCTTTTTCGCAAGTTCAGTGAAGCATCTGAGAAGGGACTTGTTATACTTTGTCCCATATTTCTAAATGTTTGGTCTTGGAAGTCTTCAGATTGGAAATGGAAGAACCTCCTGCTATTAATTAAGTCCACGGCTCAAGTTACAAAATTCCAACGTACAGACACATGTTATGGAGCACATCTATTGCACAGCAGGGGCTACTCCTTCAGCATGTGTTAGCTGAAGCTCCTACTTGTGCCAGGCACTGTTGAAGACCTGGAACACAGAGTTGAAAAAGGCAAACCAGTTCTCTGAACTCAAGGAATGCATATTTAATGAGAAGACACACAATGAATAAGGAAAGAAACAAGAAAATTTTAATTTTTAAGTATTTGTTTATTGCCACTTGTTTACTTCTTTGGCTGTGCTGAGTCTTAGTTGTGGCACATAGGATCTCCAGTCTTCGTTGTGGCATACAGGATCTTTAATGGTGGCACGTGAACTCTTAGCTGCGGCATACATGCTTAGTCACTCAGTCGTGTCCAACTCCTTGTCCATGGGATTATCCCAGCAGAAGTATGGAGTCGGTTGCCGTTTCCTCCTCCAAGGGAACTTCCTGACCCAGGGATTGAACCCACATCTCCTGCAGCTCATGTATTGGCAGGTGGACTTCTCACCACTGAGCCTCCTGGGAAGCCCTTTGTTGCAACATGTGGAATCTAGTTCCCCAAGCAGGTATCGAACCTGGGCTCCCTGCATTGGGAGTACAGATTCTTAGCCACTGGACCACCAGGGAAGTCCCAAGAAAACTTTAGAGAGAGATAAATGCTAGGAAGAAAATGAAAACAGAGTAATGCAAAAGAGGATTGAATGGGAAAGAACATTAGCCAAGGTAATCTAGACATTTGCCCTGAGACCTGAGTCTAGAAACCAGCTGAGTAGAGAGGTGGGTGTAAAGAGTCCATGTGGAGAGACCATCCAATGCAAAAACCCTGAGGCTGAAAAAAAACACTAGCAGGTTTCTGCAAGGCTGGAGTAAAGGGGATATATTTCATCATTCTCTATTTTCTTTCTTCCCAGTGTTCCAGAGCCAATGGTGGGTACAATATATTCTTCCTGCTTAAACAGATGTCTAATTTAGACTAGGGATATTTAGGGATTTTCTTTTAAAGGATAAGTTCATTAGTATCAGCCAAAACATAAACAGCCTGAGTTTCCTTCATCTAATTTTTTTTTAAGATAACAAAGGAGAAAAGAGAATACAATCCTTAGTATACGCAATTATCAAAACCCACAGACAGGGTGTTACCCAGAGAAGCGCTCAGTACACAGGCCATGGAACTGCAGGCAAGGTTACATTGTTTCCTGCAGATTCTTCAGTCAGGATTCGATGATGATGGTAGAAGGGAGAGATGGCTGCTGCTTGTCAATGTTGTGCTGTTTTCACTGCGGCCAATGGGAAAGAAACCTAGATGAATGCAGCCAAGCAGGAGAGGACGTGAGAGAGGAGGTATTGTTTGAGTCTTGGTGGAGGGTGAATGTTGACAAGTTGGGAGAAGCAGAGGGTATCCCAGGAGATGGGCAAAGAAGGAGGAAAGGTGTGGCCGGTTGGGGAACCAGGATTTCTGGACCCCTTGGCTCCACCACTTACTCACGGGCTCTGTAGCCTCAGTCAGCTCTCAATCTCTGGACCTCAGTATCCAATATTCTCCTGTTGGAATGGGATCCGCTTCTGCTATTCTTCTGCCCCTTGGCAATCAACTTCTGGTCTATTGTTCACATGCAGATGCTCAGTCCTGAACGACTCTTTTCGGCCCCATGGACTGTAGCCCGCCAGGCCCCTCTGCCCATGGAATTTTCCAGCAAGAATACTAGAGCAGATTGCCATTTCCTCCTCCAAGGAAACTTCCCGACTCAGAACCCATGCCTCCCGCTTCTCCAGCATTGGCAGGCGGATTCCTCACCACGGAGCCACCCGGGAAGCCCTCTCATCTGTCAGCACTGGTCAGTGTCCTCAAGTGAGGGGATCGTGAAACGGTCTTCCTCACAGGGGGCTTTGCCATTAGCATGAAATGAGATCATTACCATAATGTCAGACATTGATTTCTAAATAAACCTTTGCCAATATCACTACATGTCAAGGGTAGCTAAAATGTTCAGTGGGGAGAGGCCAGTGTTGAGACTGAGAAGATGGGGTGGTGCCTCACTCTATGGGGCATAAGGGCCATGTAAGAGGTTGGCATCCTGACGAAGTACTAGTTTGCTTTCTCTCTCTCTGTCTGGCTCTCTCTCAGCCCCTCCTCCTGCTTATCCAGACACAACCCTGGGAGCAGAAATTCCTTAGCTAGGCAGACCCCCAACCTGAGCAGATGGTGGTTCCTTCCCCTGCCCAGTTCTCTGGAACCAACCTCTCTCCAGCTCTCTCCAGCTAGGGTGCTGCCTCCACTCTGTCCAGCAATGCCTCTTTTACAAATTCCATCCTTTCCTGCCCCCCCACCCCATGCCACTGCAACCTCAATACTCACAAAGCATTCCCTCCCCCATAATTTCTGCTTTGTTCACACTTCCCTGCTCCCCAGAAATATTACTTTATCCAGCAAGTGGCTGGTTGTAAATTGAAATGCAAATAGATCAACATAAATCTGAATGTCCATTTACATTAAATATATTATGAATATAAAAAGATAAGGCCCCATGGGTCTCAACTCCATTAGCCCTATTACTCTTCCACCCTGGGCAATCAGCTTCGGACTCATCACCAAGTCAGTATCCACGAAACTCACGTAGGCACTGTCAGAGACATATACAGGTTCCACCTGCACTTCTAATTACAGTGGGAGGCCCCTGATCACAGTGAAGATGGTCCTCCTCCACTTCCTTACCCTGAGGAACAATTACTGATGTGTTGTCCTCCTTGTAAGACTTTGCACAGCACTCTAGGATGGGAGGAATCAAATTAAACCCCTGTAGAGGATTCAAGGCATCTCTATTTATGCAGCTAGGCCTGGCACAAATCTAATATTCTGTAAATATGCTAAGCTCTGCGCAATTTGTGCACGCACCGCACCTTGTACAGAGGCGCTCAATAAAATATCTGTTGGCTGGTTGGCTACAAATAACAAAGCACCATGAGAGCAACTCTTATCTGCTCTGGGGGTTCATTCCTTTCTAGGTCAAGGCCTTCAATATGTTAATAGCAGCCTGGGTTGAGTGAGTCAGCAGTGGGGGCTGTTAGGAGGGAGGGATTCTCAGGTTGGTGGCATCTAAGCCATCCAGCCTGGTCCTCACACTCAAACCCCAGCAGAAACAGCAAAGGCCTTCACTAGCCATGTTTAACCACAGGGAGGAAAGTGCAGGTATAATCCACCCAAAGATTAGGAAAAGGATTAAAAGGCTACCTGGATCCTTCTCATCGCTCCTCTGCCCCCAAGGGGCATCGACACCATATTCTCTTCTCTCCTCATTATTGTCAGAGAACATGAAGAAGAGTCTCTCTCCCTCTCTTTCTCTTTCTCTTTCTAAATGCCCCCATTTGTTAGAGTACCTGTAACCAAGATTCTTGGGACTGGGTTCAAAGCTGAGAATCTGAATTATTCATTTGGTGCCCCTAAAATATAATCTATTCTTTATAAATAAAGAGTAAATTTTATAAGTATAAATGGTTTCCCCAGTGGCTCAGCCAAAAATAATCCATCTGTAATACAGGAGATGCAGGTTTGATCCCTGGGTCGGGAAGATCCCCTGGAGGAGGGCATGGCAACCCACTCCAGTATTCTGGAAAATCCAATGGACAGAGGAGCCTGGTGGGCTGTTGTCCACAGGGTCACAAAGAGTCTGACACGACTAAACCACTGAGCACAGCACACACACGCACACAAATATATATGGTTCAGAATGCTTTCAGTCCAAGAAGCAAAGGTTTCTCAAAGTGAACCCCATTTCTCTCTTTGTCATCACTCTGGCACATTATTACCATTTCACTTGGGAAAAGCCCCTGGGTGGTGAGTCACTCCTGTTACAGGAGGAGCGGGCTGGGCGAGCAGAGGGCCCCCTGCAGAGAGGGGACCAGGCAGGAGCACTGGGAGCTGCCTCCTGGGACCCACACCCCATCTCTGCCCTCTGCACCCCCTGCCTCCCCTTCTGGCAACTGGCTCCTCTGGTTTCCAATGGCAAAGTATGCCAACCTGAAGTGACAACTTGGCTGTTGCCAGGGCAACCACTCCCTGTGTTTTCTGGTGGAAACTGTGGTCATTGGTGCATAGCAGCTGGGTTGGTGGGAACCAGGGACATGTTCAAAGAGGAGTTCCCTCCTCCCATCACAGAACCTGGAGGAGAGCTCCAAGAATGCCTCCGTGAGAGACTGGGCATGAGCATTCCAAGGGAGGCAGCAGAACTAGAAAAGCTGGGTAAGAGAGAATAATAGTAATAAAACACAGACAAGAGGAATTTCAATGATTATGCCTCTAAAAACATATTATCTAATTTAATGTTCAGTAGGAGGTCACCAATTCACATGGCCTTGGGGCTAGTCTGGGAAAGAAAGTGAGCACCCAGGCTAATGTGAGGCCACAGAGCCGGTGGAGCCAAGGGCTTGCTGGAGGCACCTGTGTCCCATCAGAGAGGAAGCCAAGGTCCTCTGGTTGTGCCCAGTGGACCACAGACCCATTACAGAGATGAGAAAACTGAGGTGCAGATATTGCAGGAAGGGGGGCCCCTTCCAGAGCCAGAGCGTGGGCTCTTGTCTGACCCTTGGAAATGAACTGAATCCAGGAGGACTGCTCTGCCACGTGGCTTACAGTTCCAGGTTTTACGGTAACTGAGTGTGTTTCAGGTTGCTTCTGGTCAATCCCTCTGACTCAGGGTCCTTCCTGGTGATGAGGGCATCACTCAGCCGTGATGGATTCCAGTAAGGAGGATTCTGGGAGGTTGGTAGGACATAGAGACTGGTGTCTTCTCACTCCTTTTGACCTTTGCTGAATCCTTCTAGATGCTGGTAGCTTGTTCCACATTCCTTACCAGGACCTCTTGTTGAAGATAACTCACGCAAGTGGTTACTATCCGGCCCGGCCAAGGTTTGCAGTTTTAGTCAGTGGTTCCCCTAACACAGAGGCACATCTTCCAGTATTCCAAGAGAACTTGGAAATACAGATTTTTATGTGTAATTTTGTGATTCTGTTTATTTTTTTGTAATTGAAGTATAACTATGTAATCTCCTGATTCTAAAAAGTTAGTACATGCATGCTCAGTCTCCTCAATCATGTCTGACTTTGCAACCGTACGACTGTAGCCCACCAGGCTCCTCTGTCCACGGGGTTTCTCTAGACCAGAATACTAGAGTGTACCTATGGCTGGTTCTTGTTGGTGTTTGGCCAAAAACAACAAAATTCTGTAAAGTAATTATCCTTCAATTAAAAAATAAAGTGGCAAAAAAAATTTTTAAGGTTAAAAAAAAAAGAATACTTTTTATTTATTTTTTTTAAATTTATTTATTTATTTATTTTTAATTTTTACTTTACAATTCTGTATTGGTTTTGGCATAGATTGACATGAATCCACCACAGGTGTACATGCGTTCCCAAACATGAACCATACTAAAGTGGACTGCCATGCCCTCCCTGGATCTTCCTGATCCAGGGGTTGAACCCAAGTCTCTTATGTCTCCTGCACTGGCAAGCAGGTTCTTTACCACTAGCACCACCTGTGAAGCCCAGAAAGCTTAGTAACTAATTCAAAAACCAAGTTCAAACCAATGCAAGAGAGGTCAATATGTCAGTGGGTCAGGGCCCATCCTTGGGCCATTCCTTGGTCCCAGTTTGTAACCTTGGTCTTAAAACTCCATGAAGGAGAGGGCACGACTTCCATGTTCCAGGCTGGGATATTCAGTCTCTAAATGCTCATGTGGCTGACCCAGAGCCACATGACTACTGAAGTCTCCCCATTGGTATGCAGTAGGCAAGTTTACCTGGGCCACGTGGATTTTCAGAAACCCCTCTCCTTGGCTTGGAGCTCCAAAGTCCACAGCTTGGCTCTACTGTTCCTCTGCAGTGGTGGACAACTGAGATCCAATTACCATCTCAAAAACACTGGGCTGACCAGCAGCTCTCGGGCTCAATGAACTCACCCGGCAGAGCTCTTTCAAATGACCAATGCCTGGGTCCCACCTCTGGAACTCTGATTTGATCATCTGGAATGGTCCTAGGCACTGGAATTTTTTTAAAGATAAAACCTTCTCCCTGTGATTCTAATGTATATCCAGAGAGTGATGACCACTGAACCAGCCCCTTGCTTAAGTGTCAACTTCTGTGAATAAGAGGAGGCAGAAGAGTAGTTAGGAGGAAGGGTATTGAAGCCAAACAGTCTTGGATTCAAGTCCCAGAGCCACTGCTTCCCAGCTGAGAAAGCTTGGGGGAATCAGTTGACCTTCTGGGCCTCAGTGTCCTCACCTTTATAATGGGGATCACAGTAAACACTCCACTCAGTTCTCATGAAGAATTTACATGATGGTGTGGGAATGAAGTCGTACCTGGCACATGGCTGCATTCACTAAAAGTCAGCCTTCAGCTAGCACAGCTATCAGCCATAGTCACATAGATACACAGACAAACAGCAGTGAACCTGGGCAGAGTTTTGTTGCTGTTACTCAATCACTAAGTCGTGTCCAACTCTTTGCAACCCCATGGACTGTAGCGCACCAGGCTTCCCTGTCCAACACTGTCTTCTGGAGTTTGCTCAAACTCCATTGAGTCCACTGAGTCAGTGATGCCATCCACCCATCGCATCCTCTGTTGCCCTCCTTCTCCTGCCCTCAATCTTTCCCAGCATCAGGATCTTTTCCAAAGAGTTAGCTCTTCACATCAGGTGGCCAAAGTTTTGGAGTTTCAGTTTCAGCATCAGTGCTTCCAATGAATATTTAGAGTTGATTTCCTCTAGGATTGACTGGTTTGATCTCCTTGCAGTCCAAGGGATTCTCAAGAGTCTTCTCAGCACCACAATTCGAAAGGATCAATTCTTTGGTGCTCAGCCTTCCTTATTTCCAACTCTCATATCCATCCATGACTAATGGAAGCACCATAGCTTTGATTACATATACTTTTTTTTAAATTTATTTATTTATTTATTTTTAATTTTTACTTTACAATTCTGTATTGGTTTTGGCATAGATTGACATGAATCCACCACAGGTGTACATGCGTTCCCAAACATGAACCCCCCTCCCACCCCCCTCCCCACAACATCTCTCTGGGTCATCCCCACGCGTCAGCCCCAAGCGTGTCATATCCTGCATCAGACATAGACTGGCATTTCAATTCTTACATGATATTATACATGTTTCAATGCCATTCTCCCAAATCATCACACCCTCTCCCTCTCCCTCTGAGTCCAAAAGTCCACTATACACATCTGTGTCTTTTTTGCTGTCCTGCATAGAGGGTCATCATTGCCATCTTCCTAAATTCCATATATATGTGTTAATATACTGTATTGGTGTTTTTCTTTCTGGCTCACTTCACTCTGTATAATCAGCTCCAGTTTCATCCATCTCATCAGAACTGATTCAAATGTATTCTTTTTAATGGCTGAGTAATACTCCATTGTGTATATGTACCACAGCTTTCTTATCCATTCATCTACTGATGGACATCTAGGTTGTTTCCATGTCCTGGCTATTATAAACAGTGCTGCAATGAACATTGGGGTACATGTGTCTCTTTCAATTCTGGTTTCCTCTGTGTGTATGCCCAACAGTGGGATTGCTGGGTCATAAGGCATTTCTATTTGCAATTTTTTAAGGAATCTCCACACTGTTCTCCATAGTGGCTGTACTAGTTTGCATTCCCACCAACAGTGTAGGAGGGTTCCCTTCTCTCCACACCCTCTCCAGCATTTATTGCTTGCAGATTTTTGGATTGCAGACATTCTGACTGGTGTGAAGTGGTACCTCATTGTGGTTTTGATTTGCATTTCTCTAATAATGAGTGATGTTGAGCATCTTTTCATGTGTTTGTTAGCCATCTGTATGATTACATAGACTTTTGTCAGCAAAGTAATGTCTCTGTTTTTTTTTATATGCTGTATAGGTTTGTCATAGCTTTTCTTCCAAGGAGGAAGCATCTTTTAATTTCATGGTTGCAGTCACTGTCTACAGTGATTTTGGAGCCAAAGAAGAAAAAAAAAATCTATCACTATTTCCATTTTTTCCCTAATCGGTTTGCTATGAGGTGATGGGACCAGATGATTTTAGCTTTTTGAATGCTGAGTTTTAAGCCAGCTTTTTCCCTCTCCTCTTTCACCCTCATCAAGAGGCTCTTTAGCTCCTCTTTGCTTTCTGCCATTAGGGTGGGGTGATCTGCATATCTGGGCAGAGTTTGGGAGGCTTGACTCGCAGGCACACACACCTAATGTCAGTTCACAGCTGAGCCCCAGAGGGCCCTGAAGCCCATTCCCAGATGAATCTCCTGATGAGAGAAACCACCCTTCCTGGAGAATGTCTTAAACTCTTACTCTTAATTTCCCTCTCCTTCAAGCCAAGTGAAGAAGAATCTGCAGGATCAGCTGACCCACATATGTGTCCCCAACTGAAACTTTCAGCAGCCAAGTCCACTCCACCACCAGCATCCTCCTAACTCTTATAATAGATATGCTCTGAAGGAGACAAAGGCAATTTAGAGGAAAGCACCTTAGGAACATTAACTGGTTACTCACATCTCTAGAAAGATCGGTGTAGTGGAATGCATGTTTTCATGAATAGTACTCTCCTAAAGTTAGGTTAAAACGACTCTCTCTTGTCTAAACAGATTCATCTGGTAGAAACCCCCTCCTGCTTTCCCAAGCCCTCTAAGTAAGCTTCGGCTAAGATAACAAATCATTCTTAGTGGTCAATGATTTGTACATAAGCACTGAGTCACAAGTGAATTGAAAGTGAAAGTCACTCAGTCATGTCCAACTCTTTGTGACCCCATGGACTATACAGTCCATGGACTTCTCCAGGCCAGAATACTGGAGTGGGTAGCCTTTCCCTTCTCCAGGGAATCTTCCCAACCCAGGGATCAAACCCAGATCCCCCACATTGCAGGTGGAGTCTTTACCAGCTGAGCCACAAGGGAAGCCCAAGAATACTGGAGTGGGTAGCCTATCCCTTCTCCAGCGGATCTTCCAGACCCAGGAATCGAACCAGGATCTCCTGCATTGCAGGTGGATTCTTTACCAACTGAGCTATCAGAGAAGCCCCAAACCAATTCACAACTGCACAGACCAAAGTGTTGCTTCTTTGAATACATTTAATGGGAAAGACCGGCTCCCCTGGCCTCCAATTCTGCTACAGTGAAAATTCTTTAGCTCTCTTTTGGGATTATATTGATTTCAAAGAATAAGCTGTTAGTAGTTATAGCCAGGGAGGGTCTGTCATCAAGCACGTCTCCAGTAGTTTTAGGTTGAGGTCTCTGACCCACTGTCAGAACTGACAAGTGCAGTTTCATTGTGTGTTTACCCCAAGGATGGACTCCCCTTTCCGATTAGTGGTTGAATGGGGCGTGGAGCTTACATGGCAAATCTGCTTTGCCCAAAGCTTCACACAAGGGAAACCTGTGCTTACTTTATCTGCACCTGCAGCCTTGGCACCTACACATTTGGGCCAGGAACACTGGGGACTTAGTCTTTCAACAACAGCAGTGTATTAATAGAACAACAAAAAGGATCATTTAGCAATCACTGGTAAGTGATTTGCCATTGACATGTCTGCCAAAAAAGATATAAAGAAAGATCTGCACTCTCCCTGCAGTTGTCGTGGGGAAGGCCTCCACTCCTAATAATGCTGTAGGAAGTAGCTTTCCTTCGGGAATTATAATGAATCTACATTAAAGATGTTTTGCAAATGGGAATGTTTTCCAACATCCCTGACATCTAAACACTATGTAGGAAAGTTGGGTTTGCAAGTTCAATGGAGAAGAAAAGGGATTCCCGCGGCATTTTACCGTCATTTGCTTTATTTTTATCTTTTTGGCTGCATCATGTCTTAGTTATGGCATGCAAGCTTCTCTCTAGCTGTGACTCATGGGCTCAGTAGCCCTGAGATATGTGGGATTCTAGTTCCCCAACCAGAGATTGAACCCACGTCCTCTGAATTACAAGGTGGCTTCTTAACCACTGGATCACCAGGGAAGTCCCCAGTTATTTTCTTTACTTTATAAAGTTGGCTAGGTATTCAAGGGCAGATAGCTCAGCCACCAGACAGTAGAGCTCTACTGAATTCTGCCTCATGATCAGCTCTGGGTATGCCAGGGACCATGAATGTCTGGTTCACTCCTGAATCTGCTGGGTTTTACACAAGGTCAGACACGTAGTAGGTTCTCTCTCTGTGTTTGCTGACCATCTAGATAAGTGACCTGGGTATTTGTACAAAGCAGTGGTGAGGGTAATGGGCTTGCCTCGTACTTCTTCTGAGGCATCACACCAGAGAGATTGGAAAGTTGCCAGAAATCAAGATTCAGGTGACCTCTGAACAATATGGCTGCAAAGACAATATCAGAGAGCAACCTGTGTGCATGCATGAAGCAATGTTACCTGTGGTATCAATACTCCAACCACTCAGAAGGAGTATTGGCACTGCAGAAGCTGACAAATGCTGTAGGTCCCAGCACTTTTTGTGCAGAAAGGCGGTTGTTAAACATTTATGTGTGCTCGTGCTCAGCCACTCTGTCATGTCCAACTCTTTGCAACCCTATGGCCTGTAGCCTGCCAGGCTCCTCTGTCATGGGATTTTCCAGGCAAGAGACCCGGAGTGGGTTGCTATTTCCTCCTGCAAGTGGTCTTCTTGATTCAGAGATTGAGCCTGAGTTTCCTGTGCCTCCTGCCTTCACAGATGAATTCTTCACCACTGAGTCACCTAGGAATACCATTAATTTGGATGTACATGTAAATTAAAATTTTTGTAATTTTAATTACAAAAATTAAAGCTAAATCTTTCAAACCTCAAACCAATCAACTGAGAGTAAATTTCTCTCCTCTTTCTTTTCATATTTACCCATGAAAGACCAAAAAGTTTTTCTCCAGGACATTTTTCTCAATTTACATTCCTTTTTACCCAAAAATGATAGTAGCTCCTTGTCAGATAAGTAACTGTGCACAGAAGCGTTTCTGTCTATATCTTCCTACTATAATTACCTTGGCAAGCAGTTGACCTTGAGTCTCTTGGCTCCTGGTGTCCCTATCTTTAAAAAGAGACAATGAGATTACATGAGCTTCCACGGCCCACTTGTCTCTGATATTCTGAATCCTGATTCTACTAATAGGTAGCTCTTACTGCCAAGTTCAAAATAGTTCTAAGGATCTTTACATGGGTGATCTGCATTGTCTTAAAAGAGAGTTTGCCATCAAATTCAGAAAGCAATAAATAACAAGTCATTTGGAAACTGAAAGAACCCCCTGTGCCCAAGAGCCACAGATGGGAATATGGGGGGGGGGGCTGTGTAAATCAGTGTGAATCTTAATTTAGCCCCAACACCTGGCAATAGCAGTCATTTTCTAAACTGGAACAATATGGGAGACACCTGGATTGACCCCAATCTTTTGCATTCATTAAATGAAGCTATTTTTAAAGTTTTTGTGTGAAAAGGGAAAGTGAAATTCGCTCAGCTGTGTCCGACTTTTTGTGACCCTGTGGACTGTACAGTCCATGGAATTCTCTATGCCAGAATACCAGAGTGGGGTAGCCTTTTGCTTCTCCAGTGGACCTTCCTGACCCAGAAATCTAACTGGAGTCTTCTGCATTGCAGGCAGATTCTTTACCAACTGAACATCAGGGAAGCCCCAAAGTTTTTGTGTACCCCAACTACCTAATTGGATACCAGATGGAGGGGAAATCTTTGAAATCACTGGATCAAAGATCAAAAATATGTGTCCAAAGGTGCTGGATACATGATACAAATGAGTGAAATAGTCCAGGTGTCAGAGAAGCTGGCATAGACACATTTTTCCTTATTAAATATATTTATAATAATAAATATTTATAAATGTATAAATAAACAGAGAGCATAGTCTTTCACATCATGAAAAAGTTTAGCCTTTGCCATTTTTTTCTTGATAAATGTGGTTCTCTTGGTCTATGTTTTCCTACTTTTCATAAGACAAGGACACAAATATTTCCTACCATAAGATAAGGACAAGATTGGCGAGGCTTGTCACGTGACAGCTGACCTTGGTGAGGACCATAATGAAGAAGGGAGTTTTCTCAGCTCAGTGCCAGCTGACAGTGGCCATGAGGGGATGGGCTCAGTGTCTGCAGCCAGATCTCAAAGGTTTTCAAAGCACACTGGGGGCCAAATAGAACAAGCCTATGGGGGTACAATAACTCTCTCCCCAACTAAGACACCCAATTTTTCATCCTCTACCCTAGATCGTGAGATCCATGAAGGTAGGGAGATACTTTGCACTTTTTTTTCCTTTGGCTATGTTGGGTCTTTAGCATGCGGGATCTTCAATGTGCCATGCAAGCTTTTGGTTACGGCATATGGGATCTGGTTCCCTGACCAGGGATCAAACTTGAGCCCCCTGCATTGGGAGTTCAGAGTCTTAACCACTGGCCCACCTGGAAAGTCCCTTGACATCTTATTAATGGCTATGTGCCCAGTCCCTGCCACAGAGTCTGGCTTTCAGTAAACAGTCGAAGACTGGTTGACTCCAGAATAAGAAACCAGCAAGTATACTAATAATAGAACTTGACCTTCATCAATGCCCTGCATTGAAAGAGCACAAACAACTTTGCAAATTTAACTTGTGCTGATGTGAGCACCACCAAACCCTGGTGTCAAGGAGAGGGGAGCAGTCTTCCCAGTTCCACTGCCAGTCTCATGATGACACACTGACACAGGAAATGACAAATCCGGTCTCATTTTTGAGTTCTGAAGCTATGTGTCAACATAAAACAATGACAACCTTTGCTCAGGTAGCCTGGAGGTGGTTGCCAGACATTCTGCAGGGACGGTCCGGCTCTTCACTTCGAATTGGAGGACTTGTGATCAGTTGTCTTCAAGAGCAATTCCACAGCAGCAGTGGCATTTTATCATTATGTTATGTGTGTGCGTACATGCTCAGTTGTGTCTGACTTTTTGCAGCCCCATGGACTGGGGCCTGCCAGGCTCCTCTGTCCTTGAAACTTTCCAGGCAAGAGTACTGGAGTGATATGGCAGAAACCAACACAATATTGGGAAGCAATCATCCTCCAATTAAAAATAAACTAATTAAAAACAATTTTAAAAAAGCATTAAGCACAGTGCCTGATTTGCAAGAAACAGAATACATGGTTTTTGTTTTTTTAAAAAAAAAGAAAAAGAAAATACGTAAATAAAGAGTACTGGAGTGGGTTGCCATTTCCTCCTCCAGGGGATC
Organism: Oryx dammah; assembly: GCF_014754425.2. Taxonomy (NCBI): domain Eukaryota; kingdom Metazoa; phylum Chordata; class Mammalia; order Artiodactyla; family Bovidae; genus Oryx; species Oryx dammah. The sequence continues at coordinate 27,743,674 of NW_024070205.1, forward strand.
TTCCCTCCTTCTGGAGGATCAAACCCATATCTCTTGGTCCTCCTGCATTGGCAGGTGGATTCTTTACCACTGCACCACATGGGAATCCCCATTATGTTATACTAGGCACCAAAATGAACCACCATGAGACAATTCAAAAGGCAAACAGATCTGCAGAGCACAGCTCCGGGTTCCAGTAATGCATATGCTTCAGGAGCAACCCAACCTCCCAAGAGGCATGTATACAGCATCCTTTCTGTTTTTACTGCTTGTCACTCATTTGCCATCAAGGAGCTTAACAAGGATTAATGTTTATTTAGAGATCTTAGGATGAGCCATCCATTGTGATAAATACAAATTGGGGATACTGAGAGAATTTTAAAATGCATTCTTAGCTGGGCTTCATTTAGTTTCTTGTTCTTTTCAAACATGGAGCCATGCCTTGTTTCTGGGTCAGCTGTTTGGGAGAAAGTCATGGAGCCTCCATCTCTGGCATAAAAAGACATCAGGTTCACACAGTAGCATGTGGACTTTGGAGTGTGTACACACAGGAGGACCTGTTTCCTGCTCCTGCTGGAACCTGAGCTTCTTGACAGCTCTCATCCACAGTTCTCTGTGCTCCAGCAACTAGACCAGCATATGGTCCAAAGCAAGCCGTCCTGGTTAAGGATCTTTTCATTTCACAGAACAGAAATCCATTCAAAGTAGCTCAAGATAAAAGTGGGGCTTTAAAAGCATCCAAAGTCCCATGTGGAGGAGGGACTCAGAACTCTTCTTTCTTCTTTCCTCCCATTTCTCATTTTTCCTCTTCTCCTCCCACCTCCTCTCTGCCTCCTCTGCCTTCTCATCTCGGCCAGGTCCAAAATGGTTGTTCCAGTTCCAGTGAGATGTGATCCAAGGATACAGGATCTTTTAGCTCAGGCATCTGCTATTAACTGGAACTGCTTTTTCTATCTCTTGGTTTAAATGGAATCTGAATGGTCCAAGCCAGTCCCTTGGGTTTCATCTTCCAATCAGCTAAGCTGGACCTGAGGAGAGAGTAGCAGAGATGTTGGATGGGTAAGGTGGGCCCTTCTGGGGCAAAAAGTAAGAGAAGGAAGTATATCTGTTATAGGAGTTTGACAATAAATGCATGATGGGTGAGTCAGCTCACCAATCACAGAGTCTTTCCTCCTAACAAATAGAGGAACAGAAATAAACAACTGGAAATGAGTTAGTGACATCCCTGTCCTGGGAAAAGCAGGTCTCACAGTCCGTCCTGCAAGGCAACTAAGTTCTACCCTCAGAGCAGGTGACACTGGACCCTCTGGAAAGCCTGAGCTATAGCTGGTCCACCTTTAAAATGAGAGCAGAATTACCTGCCCCACAGGGTAGCTGTGAAAATTATAAGAGGTCAGTAGCAGAAGAGACTACACATTATCAAAGTCAGGAGTCCAGGCCCAAGGCCAGGGCCTCCAAACCCTTGCCACTGAGGGCTCAGAAAGCACAACTTTCATGGAGTTCAGTCATTGCTATTTGAAGGTGACCCCCCACCCCGACCCCAGGAAGTAATACTGTTCAGCCACAGGAGTTGAAACACCTGAAATCAAGTTCCAGACCTGCTTGCCACTCCTGTGTGACCTCAACAATGTTACACAGCCTCACCAGGCCCCTGTTTTGTCACAGGTGATAGGGAGAAGTGGAAGAGAACCAGAGATACCCACCAATCAAAGAAACACACTCATTCAGTTTTAATTGCTGAAGAGCAGAATTAGAAAAAATAAATCAATAGTTTTTCATAGGGCCTAGTTTATTCAGTTCAAAGGACTGTACAATATTCTGAGGTTGTGTGTGTGCATGTGGGCGCTCAGTCATGACCACCCTTTATCACCCCATGGATTGTAGCCTGCCACTCGCCTCTGTCCATGGAGTTTTCCAGGCAAGAATACTGGAGTGGGTTGCCATTTCCTTCTCCAGGGGATCTTCCCGACCCAGGGATCAAACTCTCATCTCTTGCATCCCCTGCACTGACAGATGGATTCATTACTACTAGTGCCACCTGAGAAGCCCTCCCTACTCTTTTTGTGTTTAATTGGCCTTTCTTTAGTGATGGTGAAGGTAGTACTTTGTTTTAACACTCCTGTTGTCTCTCTTGAGGAAATCAGAGGCTGGCAACTCCACGTCCATCCTCTGTTTATTTTTATTGGTCTGTGAAATCCCTAAGTATGGCAATTAGTGGATGAGATGACCTCTATAGACCTTTTAAGCTCTGATTCTTTTCTTTTTTAAGTCTCTATTGAATTTGTCACAATATTGCTTCTATTTTATATTTTGGTTTTTTGGCTGGGATGTATGTGGGATCTTAGTTCCCTAACCAGGGATTGAACCCACACCTCCTGCACTGGAAGATGAAGTCTTAACCAGGACTACCAGGGAAGATCCTTGAGAGGATCTGATTCTAAGGAAGGCATAAGAATGCACAGACCTGGGAGCCAGACAACCTGGGTTCAAAGTCTGACCCCAAAACTTAGAACCCTATGACTGTGGGCAAATTATTTAGCCTCCTTGTTCTCATCTAAAAATGGGAATAATAATACTACCCACCTGACAGTGTTGCTGTGAGGATTAAACACGTTTGAAGATACAAACTGCTTTGGGCTGTGCCCAGCACAAATAAAGTGCTTCCTGAGTAACCATAGCAAAGATAATGGGAAGGAGATGGGGGGAGAGAAGCAAGGAGGGAAAAGGAGAAGAACAGAAAGCTCCTCTCCTCTCTGAGTCCTGCTGGCAGTCACACTGGAGTGGGGGACCATTTGGTTCCATTAGCATTATCAACATTTATGGGAAAAAGTCTCCAACGATGTTACCTGCCCAGTGGTGGCCAAACCATGGATTGGCTGTCCTTGAATTAGGTGTCCCTGACATCCAATCAGCTGCAGCAGGGGGCGAGGTCAAATCCTAGGGTGGTGTCAAAACTCCAAATGAAATGGGAATGCTCCAGAAAGGGTACTACTTGTGTTTACCAGAATCTTCTAGGTAATGGCACAGCTAATAAGAGCTGAAAGGGTGAGAAAAGGCCTTTGAAGGGGACCAAAAAGGACACAATATGTCCAGGATGGAGGGGGGCGGAAATGAAAGAAATCATGATTGGGAGGCTTATTTTATAGCGCTGTCTTGATTGGCTACTTTGGGGTCAGGTGCTCAGTTCAGTTCATTTCAGTTGCTTAGTTGTGTCTGACTCTTTGCAACCTCGTGGACTGCAGCACACCAGGTTTCCGTGTCCGTCACCAACTCCTGGAGCTTGCTCAAACTCATGTCCATCAAGTCAGTGATGCCATCCAGCCATCTGTCATCCTCTTCTCTTCCCATCTTCAATCATTCCCAGCATCAGGGTATTTTCCAGTGAGTCAGTTTTTCACATCAAGTGGCCAAAGTATTGGAATTTCAGCTTCAGCATCAGTTCTTCCAATGAATTTTCTGGGTTGATCTCCTTTAGGATTGACTGGTTTGATCTCCTTGAGTTCCAAGGGACTCTCAAGAGTTTTCTCCAACACCAAAGTTCAAAAGCATCAATTCTTCAGCATTCAACTTTCTTTATAGTCCAACTCTCATATCCATACATGGGGTTGCTAAGAGTCGGCATGACTGAGTGACTTCACTTTCGCTTTTCACTTTCATGCATTGGAGAAGGCAATGGCACCCCACTCCAGTATTCTTGCCTGGAGAATCCCAGAGACAGAGGAGCCTAGTGGGCTGCCATCTATGGGGTCGCACAGAGTCAGACACGACTGAAGCGACTTAGCAGCAGCAGCAGCAGCATATCCATACAAGACTATTGGAAAAACCATAGCTTTGACTAGATGGACCTTTGTTGGCAAAGTGATGTCTTTACTTTTTAATATGCTGTCTAGGTTGGTCATAGCGTTTCTTCCAAAGAGCAAGTGTCTTCTAATTTCATGGCTGCAATCACCATCTGCAGTGATTTTGGAGCCCAAGAACATAAAGTCTCTCACTGTTTTCATTGTTTCCCTGTCTATTTGCCATGAAGTGATGAGACTGGATGCCATGATCTTAGTTTTCTGAATGTTGAGTTTTAAGCCAACTTTTTCACTCTTCTCTTTCACTTTCATCAAGAGGCTCTGTAGTTCTTTTTAGCTCCCTGCCATAAAGGTGGTGTCATCTGCATGTCTGAGGTTATTGATATTTCTCCCAGCAATCTTGATTCCAGCTTGCACTTCATCCAGCCCAGCGTTTCTCATGATATACTCTGCATCGAAGTTAAATAAGCAGGGTGACAATACACAGCCTTGAAGTATTCCTTTCCCAGTTTGGAACCAGTCTGTTGTTCCATGTTCAGTTCTAAACTGTTACTTCTTGACCTGCATACAGATTTCTCAGGAGGCAGGTCAGGTGGTCTGGTATTCCCATCTCTTTCAGAATTTTCCACTGTTTGTGATGATCCACACAGTCAAAGGCTTTGGTGTAGTCAATAAAGCAGAAGTAGATATTTTTCTGGAACTCTCTTGCTTTTTTGATGATCCAGCGGATGTTGGCAATTTGATCTCTGGTTCCTCTGCCTTTTCTAAATCCATCTGAAGTTCACAGTTCACGTACTGTTGAAACCTGGCTTGGAGAATTTTGAGCATTACTTTACTAGTGTGTGAGATGAGTGCAATTGTGTGGTGCTTTGAGCATTCTTTGGCATTGTCTTTCTTTGGGATTGGAATGAAAACTGAGCTTTTCCAGTCCTGTGGCCACTGCTGAGTTTTCCAAATTTGCTGGTGCACTGAGTGCAGCACTTTCACAGAATCATCTTTCAGGATTTGAAACAGCTCAACTGGAATTCCATCACCTCCACTAGCTTTGTTTGTAGTAAGGCCTCCTAAGGTCCACCTGACTTCTAACTCCAGGATGTCTGGCTCTAGGTGAGTGATCACACCATTGTGGTTATCTGGGTCATGAAGATCTGTTTTGTACAGTTCTTCTGTGTATTCTTGCCATCTCTTCTTAATATCTTCTGCTTCTGTTAGGTCCATACCATTTCTGTCCTTTATTGTGCTTATCTTTGCATGAAATGTTCCCTTGGTATCTCTAATTTTCTTGAAGGGATCTTTAGTCTTTCCCATTCGATTGTTTTCGTCTATTTCTTTGTATTGATCACTGAGGAAGGCTTTCTTATCTCTCCTTGTGAGGTGCTCAAGCATGGGCCAGTCATCTGTGTGGGAGGGGGTGGGTCATGTCACTGGAAAGTAGAACCTTGGCTGCAAGTGGGAGTTCTCCTTCTGTAAATCTGGAGCTACCTTTAATCTGAGATGGGACAACCATGCTTTCCCTATGTGGATAGTGTTTTAGAGAGCCCCTAAAATGCCTCTGTACTGAAAAAACTGGTTCCCCAAAGAGAAAGCCCTAGAAAAACCCAGGAGCCCTTGAGACCAATTTGCCCGGTCAAAGCCATACAATTACTTACCAGATAAGTGGTAACATCTTAACCTTTTATTAGGTGAGCATCAGCTCCTTTGGGGACAAAGGACTGCCATTCTGTTTGATCGGCAAATAGATTGAAATCTTCCAGCTAATTTGGAGCTATCCATGCTTCTACCTTCTAATTTAGAAAAGAGTGAATTAATTGTGAACAATTACCTGGGAGTCAAAGCATCTGAGACCAGATCCCAATAATAAGGAAGTGGAGGGAAACTCATCTGCAATATTTGGAATGAGGAGGAAAGTATGTTGGCTTTGATTTTTTTTCTGGGTAACTGATACCAATTCTAAAGTCATAGACATTTTATAGCTTGACTCACCTGGATAAATTTAACTATATAGACCTCAGCAAACTGCAAGCTTGGCTCTGAAAGACCTGTCATCTCTTCAAAGTAGTCACAGTTCCTGAGACCTATTGCAGAGGATTCTCATTGATGTCCTAAGCTGATCCTAAAATCCTCTGACTCCCTGGTGGATTTTTTTCTTACATCACATTTTCAGTGTCTGAAATAGCTGCAGATGTTCGGCAAAATGTATTTCTCCCCAGTCTCATGAGTGCTGGAACAATGCATGCATAGTTTCAACCAATTTCTGCTTATGTTTATTGAACATCTACTAAGGTGCAAAGAACACCCTGTGTTTATTTTCTGGTCTCTTGCAGTAAATGTTTATTAACGAACGAGCTTGAATTCTTCCCACATGTCCATATGGCAAGTGCCTTCTAGACATTCCAGTTGAAAGCAGGAGATGGCTGTGTTAATGATCAGTGAGCCAAATACTTGATCGCATAGCACTCTGGAGTGTGCTTAGTTACGACAGCTCATCTCTGAAGGGACTTGTGGAAGACAGTGTTGTGGATCATTTAAGAGGACTTAGAAGTGGTGCTTTGACATGTTCGCTAAGTGGCGGGCATGGGAGGACCAGGATAATTGTCAAATCAGGACAAAAGCACACCCCATGACTTCCAGAAGGGTCAGATGGTGGCTACCCCCTGTGCAAATGTGAAGCCTGTCATGTTGGGGTGGGGGGGGGGTGGCGGTGGTGGAGGAGTTCTACTCCAAGCCCTGGGGGCTCCTGCCATAAGGTTCTCCCAATCTAGTGAAAAACTTAAAATGCAGTTAGAATTTTTGGGGGGAGGGGGGTAGAATTTGATTGGCCCTTTTTTGAAGTGCAGCCAATCACAGGTGGCTCCTGGAGCCAGTTCCATTCCCATGAAGTTCTTCTTGGCACCCACAAGAGCCGTCTGGGACCTTGGTAGAACCTAGTAAGGTGCATGAAGCCATATTCCAGGGTATTCCAGTCAGATGTTCCTCCATTCCACAGAGAATCTCTGCATGCTTGCGTGCTTAGTTGTGTCCAAGTCTTTGCTACCCAATGGACTGTAGCCCACCAGGCTTCTCTGTCCCATAAGATTCTCCCAGTAAGAATACTGAAGTGGGTTGCCATTTCCTCCTCAAGGGGATCTTTCCAACTTTGCAAATAATGGTTCATAAGATGCTCCTATGATGGTCTGTCTTCTAAACACCAGCCTTGAACTGCCAACACTGGTACCAAACTGTCCCAAACCTGTCATGGTGAACTCAATCTCTTCCTGGGTTGATCTCCTTGGATGGTGGCACCCTCCACTCTCACCCGTAATCCAGAACCTTGGCAGTCACCCTCATAAATTCATCGTCCTGAGCACCTCATTCTCCTTCCTTCTCAAGTCCCATCAGCTCCATCCCCTAAAGAGTAGTGAGATTTATCCATTCCTCTTCATCATCTTGACCTTGCCATATAGTTCAAGTGCATCACTTTTCACTCTGATTATTGCAAGAGCTTCCCGACTGGCCTCCTTTTCTTGGGTTTTGTTTTCCTATTTTTGTACAGCTACCAGTGGTATGCTTTGAAGTACAAATATGATTGTGACTCTTACCCCAGATTACTTCATGGTACCCAATTGCTCTCTGAATGTAATTCAAATGCCTCAACATGGTGGTGGTGGTGGTGATTTAGTTGCTAAGTTGTGTCTGACCCTTCAGACTCCATGGAGCCCACCACGCTCCTCTGTCCATGGGATTCCCCAGGCAAGAATACTGGAGTGGTTTGCCATTTCCTTCTCCAGGAGATCTTCCCAACCCAGAGACTGAACCCAGGTCTCCTGCATTGCAGGCAGTCTTCTGCATTGCAGGCAGATTCTTTACCAACTGAGCCACCAGGGAAGCCCTATGGTCTAAATGTTTGTGTCCCCGTGAAATTCATGCATTGAAATCCCAATGCCCATTGTGATCTTGGGAGGTGGTTAGGGAGGTGCTTAGGTCATGAGGGTGGAACTCTCATGAATGGGATTAGTGATTTTAATAAGAGAGAACCCAGGGAGATCCCTTGCCCCTTCTCCCATGTGAGGACAGAGGAAGAAGGCACCAGCTATGAACCAGGAAGAGGGGCCTCAGCATAACTCCCATGCCAGGGCCTTGATCTTGGATTTCCCAGCCTCCACAACTGTGAGAAATACATTTCTAGCCTACCCCAAGTACTATGGTATTTTGTTACTGCAGACTGAAGGGACTAAGGCACACGGCATCAGAGGACATTCAGTGCCAGCCTCCTGCCTTCCTGGCTGCTTGCATCTCCCAAGGCTCCCCTTCCCAATTGGGATGTCCTGCAATTAATATTTCACTCTACAGCATTCCCTTTTGGGTGGATTTTCCCTCCCTTGCTTTCTCCTCCGGGGAACTCCTACTTAGTCCCTTTTCAGAAAGAGAAATAGAAACCTTTTATCTGTGACTATGGATCCATATAAAACGCAGCCTGGTGTAGTGCTTGCAGCCAGACTGTCTAGATTCAAACTTCAGCCCCACCACTTAATCACTGGGTGGCACTGGTTAAGTTGTTTAACCTGCCTGTGCCTCAGTGTGCTCATCTCCAATATGCGATGATAGTAGAAGCAACCTCATGGGGTTGGTGTCTGAATTAAATGAATTCATGTATGTTTTGTGCTAGAACATTCAGTGCTATAAGTAATTACTGTTTTATTGCTGTTATATACAATATCCATGAAAACATAACTAAGACACTATCAACAACATTTCCTATACGAAGAGAATTTTCATACTGGAGGAACAGGGTGAGAAGGAGATATGAAAAAATTATTATGAGACTGCATACATCAAAAGTATAAAAAAATTAAAGAACCCTGGGGAATTAATTCCCTGGTGGTCCAGTGGTTAGGACTCTGCCTCCATTACAGCGGGCACAGGTTCAATCCCTGATTGGAGAACTAAGATTCTACAAGTTACATGGGTGTGGCCAAAAAAAAGAATACTGGTCTACCCACCTCCCAGCTTCAACCATTTAGGCAGAGGCCTCTGGGCACCCTCCCTAATTGCATCATCCTTCTAGTCCCCTCCTTGTCCCTACCCAGGAACCAAATGTACTTATTTTTCATGCAATGTCCATGTAGGTACTTAAATATTTTTTAATAATTTTATTCATTCATTTATTTTTGGCAGTTCTGGGCCTTCATGGCTGCGTGGGCTTTTCTCTAGTTCCAGCAAGCGGGGGGCTACTTCTCTAGTTGAGTGCGCGGACTTCTCATTGTGGTGGTTTCTTTTGTGGCAGGGCACGGGCTCTAGGGCATGCAAGCTTCCATAGTTACAGCACGTGGGCTCCTTAGTTACACCTCCCGGTCTCTAGAGCACAGGTTCAATAGCTGTGGCACCCAGGCTTTGTTGCTCTGCGACATGTGGGATCTTCCCGGTTCAGTGATTGAACCCATGTCTCCTTCCTGTGTAGGTGGACTCTTTACCACTGAGCCATCAGGAATCCCCCAGCTGCAACTTTTATTGTGGAACTTCTACGTGTCTTGCCTTTCTTTCTTTAAAAAAACAAAATTATATATTTGGCTGCACCAGGTCTTAGTTATGGCATCCAGGATCTCTGAGCTTCATTGTAGCGTGCAGAATCTTTAGTTGTAGCATGTGGGATCCAGTTCTCTGACCAAGGATCAAACCCTAGCACCCTGCATTGGGAACAGTCTTAGCCACTGGACCTCCAGTGAAGTCCCCGTGTCTTGCATTTCTATTTACACTGTGGCAACTGCAGCAGTGACAGACATGGTATCCAAGGACATGTGGCCCACAGGTGTTTGCTTGGGCCCCAGATATGACCGCTGCCCGATTGTTTTTTCTCAAGTTGTCCCCTTTATATTATATTATATTTATATTATATTATATATTTTGTTTTCCTAGGGCTTCCCAGGTGGCTCAGTGGCAAATTATCTGTCTGTAAAGCAGGAGACATAGGTTCAATCCCTGGGAAGGGAAGATCCCCTGGAGAAGGAAATGGCAACGCACTCCAATATTCTTGCCCAGGAAATCCCATGGACAGAGGAGCCTGGTGGGCTATAGTCCATGGAGTTACAAAGAGTCAGACGTGACTGAGTGACTAAACAGCAAAAACAACACTCTTTTTCGAATTCTTTTGACTACATCCAAGTCTAATGCACTGGTCTTGTATGACAGTAATAGTTGTTCCAGATCGGGAAAATGTTTCAAGAAAATCTATGCAATAGATTCAGAAGTCCTGCAGTACAAAGACTTACTTAATACGAGTTTTCAAACGTAACCACAAAGCCACCACCACCTCTCTTATAATTGAAATACTCAGCAGTATCCATAGTTACCAAGCTAAGGAAATTTTGTGTCTGAAATTAAAGTCAGTGACACTTGGAGACATCCCACCAATTAGGAGGGTACTGTCACACCCAATCACTGCAGTCAGACAGTGGGCACAAAAAAATTTGGAGCTGAATCCTCAAATTAGTTCTCCGATTAAAGCCAGGATGCCCAATCTCAGGTTCCCTCGTCCTAAGATTCGGACTCATATCCCTAGATTTTGTTCATTGAGTTCCCTTCATGTCTCTGCTTTTTTTTTTTTTTTAGCAGATTTATTGGGGTATAATTTACCTACCATAAAAGTCACCCATTCTAGGTGTAAAATTCAATTATATTTGGTATATTCCCAGAGCTGTACAACAACCATGACTATTTGATTTCAGAATATTGTCATCACCCCAGAAAGAAATTCATACCTGGTAATTCCTCATTCCTACTCCCAGCCCCAGGCAGCCTCTGATATACTTTCTGTCTCTCCGCTTTTATCTATTTTGGACATTTCATAGATGCATAGTCATGCAATAGGTGTTGTTTTGCGTCTCTTTCACTGAGTATGTTTTGATGTGAATTCACGTTGTAACATGTATCAGTACTTTCTTTTTATTGCCAAATAGTAGTCCATTGTGTGGATATAGCTCACTTTGTTTATCCATTCATCAGTTGATGAACATTTGGGTTGTTTCCACTTTCTAGTTATTAAGAGTAATGCTGCTATGAACATTCACATACAAACTTTTGTGTGGACATATATTTTCATTTCTCCTGGTTAGATTCCTATTAGTGGAATTGCTGGGTATCACAGCGATTTTGTGCTTCATGTCTTGAGAAACTGCCAAACTGTTTTCCAAAGGGGTTACGGCATCTTACATTCCAGCCAGCAATGTCCAAGGTTCCAGTTTCTCCACGGTACCTCTGTTTTAAATGACCAACTCTCCTGGATTTCACAACTCTTTCTTGACTCCTGACCTCTGTCTGAGTCTTTGCCCACCTGCTTGTGTTCCTCAACTTCAGTCCCTCCTTGTTCTCTGTAAACTTGGTCTTTTAATTTCTAACCAACTTCTGATGTACAAACTAGTTTACTAGGCTCAGAACTCAATCAAATAATCCTCACAACCCCAACTTTATAACCACCAAGGTCTGTACCTGACAAAATTCCTTCACTCTACTTGGATTTTTGGTTTTGTTTTAAAAGCCGAGACCAAGTGTAACCTGGAAGAAATATATATATATATATATATATATATATATAGGGTAGATCAGAAAGTTCCTTCAGGCTTTTCTATGCCATCTTACTAAAACACCTGAATGACTTTTTGGCTAACCCACTAGAACTCAAAACTAAGAACTGAAAGCACAAACAATTTTTCAGAATGCTGTCTTTTTAAACTTCTGTTGGGGAATGAAATTTTGTTGTTGTTGTTCAGTCCCTAAGTTATGTATAGCTCTTTGCAAACTCCATGGGCTGCTGCACACCAGGCTCCTGTGTCCTCCACTATCTCCTGGACTTGTTTACATTCACATCCCATTGAGTCTGTGATGCTGTCTAATCATCTCATCTTCTGCTGCCCCTTCTCCTTGCCTTCAGTGTTTCCCAGCATCAGGGTCCTTTCCAGTGGGTCAACTCTTCACATCAGGTGGCCAAAGAATTAGAGCTTTAGCTTCAGCATCAGTCCTTCTAATGAATATTCAGAGTTGATTTCCTTTAGGATTGACTGCTTTGATCTCATTTCAGTCCAAGGAACTCTCAAGAGTCTTCTCCAGCACCATAATGCAAAGGCATCCATTCTTTGGCATTTAGCCTTCTTTATGGTCCAGCTCACATCTGTGCATGATGACTGGAAACACCATAGCTTTAACTATATGGATTTTGTCAGCAAAATGATTGATTCTGCTTTTTAACACACTGTCTAGGTTTGTCATAGCTGTCCTTCCAAGGAGCAAGCGTCTCTTAATTTTATGGCTGTAGTCACCATCCAGAGATTTTGGAGCCTAAGAAAATAAAATCGGTCACTGCCTCCACTTTTTTTCCATCTATTTCCCATGAACTGAGGGGACTGGATGCCATGGTCTCAGTATTTTGAATGCTGACTTTCAAGCCAGCTTTTTCACTATCTTCTTTTACTTTCATCAAGAGGCTCTTTAGTTCCTCTTCACTTTCTGCCATTAGAATAGTATCATCTACATATCTGAGGTTGTTGATATTTGTCCTGGCAATCTTGATTCCAGCTTGTGATTCATCCAGCCTGGCATTTCACACGATGTACTCTGGATATAAGTTAAATAAGCAGGGTGACAATACACAGCCTTGTCGTACTCCTTTCCCAATTTTGAACCATTTCATTGTTCCATGTCCAGTTCTAACTATTGCTTCTTGACCCTTATACAGGTTTCTCAGGAGATAGGTAAGGTGGTCTAGTATTCCCATCTCTTTAAGAATTTTCCAGAGTTTGTTGTGATCCACTTTAGCATAGTCAAGGAAGCAGAATTTAATGTTTTTCTGGAATTCCATTGCTTTCTCCATGATCCAAGGAATGCTGGCAATTTGATCTCTTGTTCTTCTGCCTTTTCAAAGCCCAGCTTGCACATCTGGAAGTTCTCAGTTCGTGTGATGCTGAAGTCTAACTTGAAGGATTTTGAGTATTACCTTACTAGCATATGAAAGGGGGCTGCCCTAATAGCTCAATTGGTAAAGAATCTGCCTGCAGTGCAGGAGACCCCCATTCAATTCCTGGGTCAAGAAGACCCACTGGAGAAGGGATAGGTTACCCACTCCAGCATTCTTGGGCTTCCCCTGTCCCTCAGCTGGTAAAGAAGTTGCCTGCAATGTGGGGGACCTGAGTTTGATCCCTGAGTTGAGAAGATCCCCTGGAGAAGGGAAAGGCTACCCACTCCAGTATTCTGGCCTGGAGAATTCTATGGACTGTATAGCCCATGGAGTCACAAAGAGCATATGAAATGGGTGCAATTTTTGTACAGTAGTTTGAACATTCTTTGGCATTGCCCTTCTTTGGAATTGGAGTGAAAACTGACTTCTTCCAGTGCTATGGCCTCCGCTGAGCTTTCCAAATTCGCTGACATATTAAGTACAGCACTTTAAGAGCATCATCTTTTAGGATTTGAAATAGCTCAGCTGGAATTCCATTACCTCCACTAGCTTTGTTCGTAGTAATGCTTCCTAATGCCCCCTTGACTTCACACTCCAGATGTCCAACTCTAGGTGAGTGACCACACCATTGTGGTCATCTGGGTCATTAAGACCTTTCTTAGATAGTTTTGTGTATTCTTGCCACTTCTTTTAATATCTTCTGCTTCTGTTAGGTGCTTACCATTTCTATCCTTCATCATGCTCATCCTTCCATGAAATTTTCCCTTGATACCTCTGACTTTCTTAAAGAGATCTCTAGTCTCCCCCATTCTATTGTTTTCCTCTGTTTCTTTGCACTGTTCATTTAAGAAGGCCTTCTTATCTCTCCTTGTTACTCTATGGAACTCTCCATTCAGATGGGTATATCTTTCCCTTTCTCCCTTGCCTTTCACTTTTCTTCTTTCCTCAGCTATTTATAAAGCTTCCTCAGACAACCACTTTGCCTTCTTGCATTTGTTTTTCTTTGGGATGGTTTTGGTCATTGCCTCATGTACATTTTGAACCTCCATCCATAGTTCTTCAGCCACTCTGTCTACCAGATCTAATCCCTTGAGTCTATTCATCGCCTCCACTGTATAATCATAAGGGATTTTATTTAGTTCATACCTCAAAGGCTTAGTGGTTTTCCCTACTTTCCTGAATTTTGCAATAAGGAGCTAATGATCTGAGCTCCGGGTCTTGTTTTTGCTGACTGTATGGAGCTTTTCCATCTTTGGCTGCAAAGAGCATAATCAATCTGATTTCAGTATTGACCATCTGGTGATGTCCATGTGTAGAGTCATGAATGAAATTAGGTCTAGCATTGAAAGGTTTAGTATAATGCTGTCTTTATATAATAATTACACCAAAGAGGAAGAAACTAATAATCATTGGCCATGATTCTTCATCTTTTTCATGTATTCTCTGTCCTCTCCTCACCAAATTTACCCTGCAGAAATTGTCAAGTACTCTTAAGCTTCTGATTTTGCTGTGGCCTAATTCAGTCAAATGGGCTCTTTGGGGGTTAATCTCTCTTGGCACAGCCTGTTTGTATGCCCATGTGAGATCAATGACTGTGTGCACCTACGTGATGTGACCCTTGCCAATCTTTCAGCAAACTGATTCAAGGCTAAAGAAACTAGCATGAGAGCGAGGTGTCTGCTTCCTAATAAAGTCAGCCATCATTTCACATCCGTTTGTGCTGCTTGAACTGGGAACACTATAGCCTGTGAGAATCCAGGCCAGAGAGAAGAGCAGCACCTCCCCTTCCACCAAGATCCCACGGAGATTTACCCTTAATCAAATGATCCATCCCTCTGACTGGGCTGGCAGCTAGAGCGAAGCCATAGGGATGGCAGAGAAGGGGAGGCAAGTTGGCACCAGAGAGCAATGCTGACAGTAAGTTCAGTGTTAACAACTCCACCTGGAATTCAACCAATAGCCTCCCCCTGCTCCAGTGCAAAGGCCAGGAGGGGTGATTTGGATTTCCTGTTGACCTCTGGGGAAGCCCCTCTGGGTAATAGGACCCAGCCAGTGCTATGGGAAGGCTGTCCCTGGAGCTTCAGAAGAAGTGCCTCATATCATTCCCATTGTTTCTCTGTGACCAGCCGTTATGGGGCAGGTCGAGTCATTTTCATCATTTAACGGGTGGGTGGGAGACTTTCAAATGACTCAGTAGGTAACATTTTACATTCAAACATAGCATTTCAGGTTATTTCAACGGTGGCCAATGGAACATTTGGGGCTTTGTATTTCTTGATGCAGATTAGTGATGCATCGTACAAAGACTGCGCATTCACGTGGCCAGCCGTCAGACTAAGGGTCCTCGGGAGGTGCTGGCACCAGTTCAGAACCCAGGGGAAAGGGCTGCACAGTGCCCGGCTCCTTGAGCCTTCCTGGGTGAAAATGACTCCAAGATTCAAAAGATTTTCTTTCTCATCTAGACTCCCAAGGGGGAGACCCTCGATAATTGCCTCTTTCCCCAGACTGCTGGTCTGTAATGACTTGGGGCTCTGAGCTCAGGCCTGGGGAACAGGAACTTAAAAGTTTAGAGCTCAGTTTGCCTTCTGGCCTTGTGTGTCCTGGGCCAGCAGGACACACAGAATGAGGCCATTCCTGGGGCTTTGTCTAAATACAGTTACAAAGTCATGATCCCAGGCGGGACAGAGCAGGGGCCTTTAAGAAGTACGTGTGTCACTCTATTTATGACTTCTTGGCTCCTGCTCTGGGAAGAGCAGTGGGAAACATTGGAGGTGCCCAGACAAGACTCAAGAATAAAGTACCCCTCCTTGGACTCATCATTTATTTAGGTAAGCACATCCACTTACTGGACACAGCACTTACATTGAAGTGAAGTCTCTCAGTCGTGTCCAACTCTTTGCGACCTCATGGACTGTAGCCTACCAGGCTCCTCCCTCCACGGGATTCTCCAGGCAAGAGTACTGGAGTGGGTTACCATTTCCTTCTCCAGGGGATCTTCCCAACCCAGAGATCGAACCCGGGTCTCCCACATTCCAGGCAGACGCTTTAACCTCTGATCCACCAGAAAAGCCCACTTATGTTATGTAAGTATTAAGTGCTTACTGTATACCTAGCACTCTTTCTGGGCGTGGTGATGTCAAGACATTGAACAGAGGGAGTGTTCCCTGGTACCTGGAGATCTACCTGTAGAAACCCCTCAGCAGTGATGATGCCACAGACCAGAAAATGTAACAGACCACTCAAGTGCTCGTCAGAGTTGATGGATGGGGAGAGGGTGGAAGTCCTATTTCATGCATGAGAAGCAATACACTTCTGATTCATTAAGCTTCTCTCTCCTAGGGGTCAGTAAACCTACTTCTCCTAAACTGTTAGAGCCTCCCACACTCTGCCTTTAAGCCCCCATGTGTATTTAGGGAAATTTAGCTGAACAATTCTGAACAATGCATAGTGCGCTCATCAAAAAGAAATTAAGTAGCTTTGTAAAGCTCTAAGTACATTTTCAAATCTACTTGAGGTTTTCCCATAACCTGTTTTCTACAAAATGGAATCGTTTAGAAATACACTTAAACTCTAAATGAGTGTGGGTCAGAACTCAACCAAGCCAAGTTCAAGTATATTATAAACCTGATGAATAGCATTCTCACATTCTGTATATAAAGGTGGTTTCTTGTTGGCCATTGTATTTTATGCCTAAGATTTCTACTTCAGGGAGTAAGGAAAGAAAGAGAAATACTGGTACCTACAACTGTTACTTGAAACAGGAAATATCTTGACTGAGAGAAAATACCTTACTTGAGAGAAGTATCTTCATTAAGGTAAATGTATTATCAATGTTGGGCTTTCCAGGTGGCTCAGTGGTAAAGAATCCACCTGCCAAGCAGGAGACACAGTTTCAGTTTCTGCATCAGGAAGATCCCCTGGAGAAGGAAATGGCACCCACTCCGGTATTCTTGCCTGGAAAATTCCATGGACAGAGGAGACTGGCCGACTACAGTCCATCGGGTCAAAAAGAGTCGGACACAACTTAGTGACTCAGGGTTGTGTTTTATTGCTTTCAGTCCAACCATTCCTATTGGCCTACTTCATTATCTTCTAAAAATGTCTATTATTCTAAGCAGGAGTGATTTCATGTCCTAAAGTTTTCAATGAGAAATTTTAAGGATGCACCTCAAACACTCAAAAGAGATTCTGAGAAGTTCCCTATTTGGGAAAAACAAATGTAAAGGCTGAACAGGATGGAAGCAAGTCTCCAACTAGCTGGATAACTTTAAACAAGTCTACTCGCTTCCTCTGGGCTTAGTCTCCTTCTTTATTACCATCATGAGAAACTGTATCTCATGATATCTCCCAGGTCAGTGAGCACAGCTACCTGCCACTCAGTTTGCTACGCATATCATGATCTTTCTGTGCATCTATTGTTACCATTTAAAAAGGAGAAAAAACATAAATAGAAAGCAAAAATGCATTTAGTCAACAATGCAGGTTGAGTTCTTACTGTATGCAAGTCATTGGCCTGAGTACTGTGGCAAGTTCAAAGGCACGTAAATTTTCTACCATCACAGAACCTGAGAGGTCAACTTGCCAACATCCACTGGATCATACAAAAAGCAATGGGATACCAGAAAAACATCTAACTCTGTTTCATTGACTGTGGTAAAGTCTTTGACTGGGTGTATCATAACAGATTATGGAAAACTCTTAAAGAGATGGGGATACCAAACAATCTTACCTGTCTCCTAGGAAGCGTGTATGTGGGTCAAGAAGCAACAGTTAGAACCCTGTATGAAAAAACTGACTGGTTCAGGATAGAGAAAGGAGTACGACAAGGCTGTTTATTGTCACCCTGTTTAATAAACATTTGTTTTGAGTGAATGCATGAATTCATAAAAGACAAACTGTGACAGGGAATAAGTGAGTGTAGAAATTCAGAGAAAGGGATCTTGACTGTGGTTTGGGACATTTCTATCTGGAAGGTGGAACTTCAACTTGACCTTGAAATATGTGTATTTCTTAGGTGGAGAAAGAAGGGAATGGATGCCTCGACTTTAAGGCTCTGGACTCATGGAGATGAGACGTTTCCTGAGAAGGAGAAGAGGTTGTGCTCAGGAAGAGAAAGAACGTGGTCAGATAGGAGAACTGTTCAGTTGCAGAGATAAACTCAGACCTGCTCATTCCATCTCTGTGTTAGGCAGACCCCAGTTGTATCTTGAGCGGACTCTTCATCACCAGTCATGAAATAGAGGGAGTTCTCTTGCCCACAAATCCAGTTATCTCTGTCCACAGAAGCTCTGTCTTCATTATTCAACCATCATTCATGGCACATACTATGGGCCAAGCTGGATGCTTAGGTATGGAGAGCACAAAGGTGAATGAGGACTCATTCCTGCTCTCTTGAGCCTTCATCCTAGCAGAGGACACTGACAGTTATAGAATGATGGAGGAAGCACGGGGATGGAAAGGCTTCTGGGATGTTCCAAGAGGACAGGACAGGGGCTTCCTTATTCAACCAAGACTTCAGAAGAAATCTGGACTTTGGCAATTCAGAATTCTTACCTGAGGCAGCCAAGCCAAGAGCTCTTGATGTGAAACGGGAAGATGAACATGAGTCCCTACCCTTCCTGTACGATCTGTGTGACTTGAATAAGTCACTGTGCCCCTGAGCCTTTATTTCTTCATCTGTAAAATAAAGTTGAAGTACCATAAAATAAAGAATAAAGTACTGGACCTCATAGATTGAGGTGAGAACTAAATGAAGTTATCCATAACAAAAATTTAGCAGGGTATCTGGCACAAAGTAAACAATAAATGCTAGTCAGACTAGAAGGATGAGTGGGTGGATGAATTGTCGAATGGGTGAATAACTGAATGGATAGCTGGGTGGGTGGAGAGATGAATGGATGGATGGATGGATGGATGAATGGATAGATGATGGATGGATATAATAAATGTATAGACATATTAGTGATAGATGAGTGGACATGTGAAAAGAATATTCTGATTAGGATCTATCCATAAGGTCATGCTATTTTTCTGGCCAAACTTAATCCTATTCTGTGAGCATCTGTGTAATAAATTTATTAGTCTGAAAACTTTAAAAGCTACCTGATCTTGGTTGCTGTGAAAGTCTTATGGTCTGCTGCCATTGAATGCTGAAGATTTAAAGTTCTTATTTTAGGCTGTGTCTAGACACCACTCTAAATAGGCACTTTATGTTAATCTGCAGGTGTTTCTTCTAACCAGGTTATTTCAAAATAGTAGCTGGTGGATTAACACCCCCCCAAAAAAACTTCAAGAGCAAATAATATTTATTGAGACCAAGGTCTCCAATGGGACGATTCCTAGTCAATTTGTCCACTCCTCCCATACCACCTGGGTTCTTACCCAATTACTGCCAAGTCAAATATTCACAGTGGGTATAATTAATTAAATGCATTTTCACTAATTAACTTAAGAACTGGTAAATAGGGCCTCCCTTTGGTAGTTTGAAGATGCAGCTACTAGTGCGGCTGATTAAAATGTGAAGCAAATCTGGCTGAAAACTAACATGTAATGAATGGGAGCACTTTCACAACATTTCTTTTAAGGTTTGTCAAATTGTATCTTACTGATATTGCTAACCCTCTTTAATCAGTAAGTATAAAATTCATCCGAGAGCATAAAATATATCTGACAATGGTATACGTCAAATCCCAAACTGAACATTCAAAATAAATTGTATCGAGATTTTGTCACAATCATTGATTTCTGCTTTTCAAGCTGGTTTCTGGGGCAGCCACATAAAAGTTAAATACAAGCTATCTATGGGCTCATTGGATTGCGGTAATTCATTAAAGCCACAGAGGCTTTAATAAATCTGAGCATAAAGATTGCTTCCACAGACACCCTCAGCTTGGAAATGTGCCACTAATCAAAGAGGGTGGCAAAACTAATCTCGTTGGCACATAAGGGAGGTGAGAAGTAGCTTCGGAGGGTTGCTAAGGGCTGACTTCCAAGGGTATTAAATACTTGGGCAGCAAGTTTGGGTCACTGGGGAGATGAGAGCCTCTGACGGCCAGTCCCTCTGCAGCTAAGGGTCAGCACACAGGCAATACTGGCAGTTGGTTCTTTGAACAAAGCTAGCTCTAGACTTAAATGTGAACCCACTTACTGAGAGATCTTCAGTTCCATTGACTGACTGATTTTCCCCATGGCATTCGCTTCTCAATGATGAGGATCACCATCACTGTGTTCTTGACAATTTACAAAGCATTCCACAGCCGATGCCTTCTTTAGTCCTATAGCAATTTGCGGAGAGACAAAGTTGAAATTTAGATTATTATTATCGCCATTTTACAGATGAGAAAACTGAAAGTTAGAAAGCTAAATAATCTGCCCAAGATCCTGCAGCTGGCAAAGCTAGGGTCAAGAACCTGATCGTCAAAAGCCCAGACTCTGGGTTCAGGATCCCCTCTCTGTGACATACTGGCTATAGGTCCTTGGATCGTTTATTTGCCTTTCCAAAACCTCAGTTTTCGCAACTGTAAAGTGGACCTGGTAAGAATAAGTTATTTCCTACTGGCTGGAAGATTCAATGAACTCTTTAACGATCAAGTGCGAAGAGAGCCCTTAATACACAGTTGCTTTTACTCATAAAGAATATCAGATTGTTGAGTATCATATATGCTACTGATACTCTATATAAAATGAATAACTAATGAGAACATACTGGATAGCACAGGGAATTCTACTTATTGTTCTTTGGTGACCTGAATGGGAAGGAATCCAATAGGGAGGGGTCTATGTATATGTATGCCTGACTCATTTTGCTGTACAGTAGAAATTAACACAACATTGCAAAGCAACGATTTTTTGTTGTTTTAGTCGCTATGTCTGACTCTTTGGCGACCCCATGGACTGAAGTCTACGAGGCTTCTCTGTCCATGCGTTTTCCCAGGCAAGAATACTGGCGTGGGTTGCCATTTCCCTCACCAGGGGATCTTCTTGACCCAGGGATCGAGCACATGTATCCTGCATTGGCAGGCAGATTCTTTATCACTGAGCCACCTGGCAGGCCCTAAAGCAACTATACTCCAATAAAAATTAATTTTTAAAAATTGAACAAGGCCTGGAAAGTAACTAATGAAAAATTTAGTTTCATTTCACACTAGTAGAAGAAAACCTTACCCTTGCTATGGGTTAGCCTTTCGCAACCATGAAGCACCCTTCTTGTTGGCATATGTTAAAAGAAGCCCATGATATTTCAGTCCCTTTCAGCTGTGGCTCATTATTGTAAATAGCGGTGCAATGAGGAGATGAGAAAAGAATTTAAATACACTGACTGACAGAATTTTTAGGGAAAGTGAGACACAAGAAGATAAAAAGCAATCATAAAAATTTGCATAAACCTTTGTGATCTCAAAGGTCATCTATTTGGGAGTCTATTAATGGAAATACGCCTTTTAAAATTCTGGGTGATTCTTTAATTGAAAAGGAAAGAATTTTTAAATGAATCAAGTCATAGGAGCTGAGTAGATTTGTGTCGAGTGCCATAAAAAAATTGGTCCGTTCATCTATAAGTTGCAATTTAGGATGGAGTGATAAATTTGGTCATTTGTCAGGATTTAGTTCAGCAGATTAAAATATGTTGATATTCATGCACTTTATGAATGTATTATTTTAAATCAGCTTCCTGTTACACTCCTTCTATTTAGGAAATAGGATGGTTTCATATCCATTAATTTACTTGAACTTTACAATGACTCTCAGAGGTAGATATTATTCCCACTTTATAGGAGAGTATAATCTATACTTATTGAGGGCAGAGACCAAGACTTTTTGTCTTTCTTTTTTTTTTTTAATCCCTGGTGCCTGACTAATAAAAATGTAACTTGCATGGTATAGCAGAAACTCCTAAATGTTCTGCTTAAGACATCAATCTTTTGTAAAAGGCAACTTAAAACACAGGGTTAAGCTCCAGCTTTACAATCAGTTGTCCTTGAATTCAAACCCCAGCTCTGCCACTTACTGACAATGTGACCTTCGGAATTTATTCCTGGGAACATTAGCTTATAACGGTGTTAATAATACCTACCTCATGGAGTTGTTATAATAGTTAAATTTCAAGATGATAAAATGAGAGAAATGTAAAATACTCAGTACAATATCTGACACATAGTAATGCCCTAAAATTATAGTTTTCGCTATCTCATGAGTATACTTAGAAATGCTAGGGTAAGCATACTCTTTGACCACTGCTGATTTTTTTTTTAAAGCATGCTTTCATCATCAGATTCAAAATTACTGAGAACAAAGTGAGTAGCTGGTGTGTCCCTGGATGAGGAGCAGAATCCAGGGGTCTCACATGGCTGCTGCTGCTGCTAAGTCGCTTCAGTCATGTCCAACTCTGTGCGACCCGATAGATGGCAGCCCATCAGGCTCTGCCGTCCCTGGGATTCTCCAGGCAAGAACACTGGAGTGGGTTGCCATTTTCTTCTCCAATACATAAAAGCGAAAAGTGAAAGTGAAATTGCTCAGTCGTGTCCGACTCTTTGTGACCCCATGGATGCAGCGCACCAGGCTCCTAGATCCATGGGATTTTCCAGGCAAGAGTACTGGAGTGGGGTGCCATTGCCTTCTCTGGTCTCACATGGCAGCCAGGCCGAAACTGTTAGAGCTCCTGTGAGAAACCTTCTAATTTAATGCAATTCACCGGTATTAATAAGCGGCAGGGAACCCGGTGTGAGGCTGCCTGCTACGTTTCATACCGGGTCCGTTCACTTTATTATCTTCTAGGACATCGGATCGACCTTTTGCCACGTGGGGAGAAAAATCTGCTCATTTAATTTCCAAGGAAGGGATAATTAGTACTGATTGTGATTCATAGCCACAGGAATCCTACATCATCATAGCATACTATCTGGATATTTGCAAATTCACTAGCCATCTCTGGGACTTGCAGAGAATCAGATTGTGTTGCAGTCAGTTCACTTCCACCATCACTTGTGAGTATCTTTAAGATATGTTAATAGCCTGAGGGGTGGGAGGGAGGTCCATGAGGGAGGGGATATATGTATATGTATAGCTGATTCACTTCACTATACAACAGAAACTAATGCAACATTGTTAAGCAATTATACTCCAATTAAAACACATATATATGTATACATATTGTTGCTGAGTCGATACGTTGTGTCCAACTGTTTGCCATATACATATATATATATATGTTTTCGGAGAAGGCAATGGCACCCCACTCCAGTACTCTTGCCTAGAAAATCCCATGGACGGAGGAGCCTGGTGCTCTGCAGTCCATGGGGTCGCTGAGGGTTGGACACGACTGAGCGACTTCCCTTTCACTCTTCACTTTCATGCATTGGAGAAGGAAATGGCAACCCACTCCAGTGTTCTTGCCTGGAGAATCCCAGAGACAGGGGAGCCTGGTGGGCTGCCGTCTGTGGGGTCGCACAGAGTCGGACATGACTAAAGTCACTTAGCATATATGTTTTAATTGGAGCATAATTGCTTTACAATATTGTGCTAGTACAACTGAGTGAATTAGCTATATGTATACATATATCCCCTTTCTCTTGGACCTCCCTTCCACCCCCTCGGGCTATTAATATACGTTAAAGGTATACTCACAGGTGATGATGAATAGTGAGTGGATTGCAACACAATCTGATATCCTGGAAGTCCCAGAGATGGCAAAGAGTCAGACATGACTTAGAGACTGGACAAAGACAAAAACAGCACAAATATATACACACATATATATATAAATTGCCTAGTCATGCATAATGAAAAATTGTGCGAATGATATTAATAAGTGTATGTGTGGGGTTAAAGGTAAGTGAGTTGGACAAGTTGTATGCTAGGTGAAGGGTTAAGATAAAAAGGACTAATATTTAATGAGCGTCCATGAGACATCAGGTTTTAGGCTAGTGCTTTCTGTATGTCAGTCCATCTCATCCTCTTAAACTCCGTATGAAACCCTCTTCTGGGCCCCTGGTGAAGAGGATTGTCAGATCCTCTGTCTTGCTTACTTGGCCTGTCAGAAAGTTCTAACAATGCTTCCTTGAAACATTTTTTCCATGTAGCTTTCAGAATATCACACCAAGTTTTCCTCTCCTGCTTCTTTTACCCTCCCATTCAGTCTTTTTTTTTCTTGTTTCTCCTCCTGCCTCTGACCTCTAAATGTTGGAGGACCCAGGGCTCAGTCATTCTCCACCAACAAGCATGTATTCAGAAGTTTCACTCAGTCTGATGCATGCTAAGTCACTTCAGTCATGTCCAACTTTTTGTGACCCCATGGACTGTAGCCCGGCAGGCTCCTCTCCATGAGATTTCCCAGGCAAGAATACTGGAGTGGTTTGTCATTTCCTCCTCCAGGGAATCCCGACCCAGGGATCAAACCCACATCTCTTCCATCTCCTGCATTGGCAGATGGGTTCTTTACTCCTAGTGACACCTGGGAAGCCCCTAAAAGACATCTAGATACTGATAACTTCTAAATTCATATTTCCAGCTCAGATCCATCGCTGGAACTCCAAACATGTGTATCCAACTGCTCACTTAATATCTCCATTTGGATGTCCAATATGCATCTCAAAATGAGCATACAACCTCCTCCCCAACCTGATCCTCTCACAGTCTTCCCCTTTCAGCAAGTGAATTTTTCAGTCTTCTGAATTTTTCATTCAACTCTTCCTTTATTTTTTTTTAAATACTCATCTTATTTATTTGGCTGCACCAGGTCTTGGTTGCAGTATGCAAGATCTTTTAGTTATGGTGTGAGAACTCTTAGCTGTGGTATGTGGTATCTAGTTCCCCGACTACAGATTGAACCCGGGTGCTCTAAGAGGGCTTCCCTCATAGCTCAGTTGGTAAAGAATCTGCCTGCAGTGCAGGACACCCAGATTTGATCCCTGGGTCAGGAAGATCCCCTGGAGAAGGAAATGGCAACCCACTCCAGTATTCTTGCCTGGAGAATCCCACAGATAGAGGAACCTAGCAAGCTACAGTCCATGGGGTCACAAGAGTTGGACATGACTTAGTGTCTAAACCACCACCACCACCTCTGCATGGGAGCACAGAGTGTTAGCCACTGGACCACCAGGAAATTTCCAACTCCTCCTTGACTCCTGTCTTCCTGTCTCTCACACATGCTGCAACCAGCTGTCAGCAAGTCCTGTGGCTTCAGCATCTCTCTAGAACCCAGTCTTCTCTCTCCATGCTCTTCCGGGCTTCCTTCCACTGCACTACCATCTTTCAAGCCACCATCACATCTCTCTAGACATAGCAACAGCTGCCTAAATGGTTTTCTGCCTCCACTCTTGTCTCCCTAGAGTCTTTTCCATGCAGCATCCACGGGAGCATTTTAAAGAATAAATTATCTCATGTCACTCTTCTGCTCAAAACCATTCAGTGGCTCCCATCTCACTCGGGTAAAAGCCAAAGTCCTTATAAGTCCTTAAGAGTTTCTCAGACAAGCCAAGAACTCTCATATCTGTGAGCCTTTGTGCCACTTACTTATCTATTTTGGCCACTAGACTATGACAGTATAAGGGCAGGGAATGGACTTCCTCCATGCCTAGATCTCCAGTCCCTAATCCACCACCCAGTGCAAAATGGAAGAGCAGATGTTAGGAAGAAATTGCTCTGGACTCAGTGCAGTTTTAAACTGTTTATGCTCATCATCTTATTTAATCCTTGCAACAACTCAATGAGGTAGAAACTATAAACTGAGGCATAGAGGAGCCAAATGCCTTTCCCACGGTCACAGGCCTGGGGGACCAGGGATTTGAACCTAGGAAGTCTGGTTTCAGAGGCAAGCCTGTGCTCTTAACCAGTATATTATCCTACTTCTTATAAGGGTCCCCTTGGCAGAGGGGTGGTGGCCGAATGAATGAATGAATAAGTGAGTGACATTGATTATAACTAGTGCCCATGAGCACCCCCGCATGCTACCTATCAGAATGCCTTAGATTACATTCTCTGCATGCAGACAGTTGATTGGAGAGTACTCTAGGGCATGGGTCCCCAACATTCAGGATCTAATACCTGATGATCTGAGGTGGAGTTGATGTAATAATAATAGAAATAAAGCACACAGTAAATGTAATGCATTTAAATCATCCTGAAACCATCCCCTCCACCCCCAGTCTGTGAAAAAATTGTCTTCCATGAAACCGGTCCCTGGTGCCAAAAAAGGTTGTGAACCACTGCTTTAGGGGAATACTCATGTAAGGGAGTAAGGAAGTCAGAATTGGACAGAGGGAAAAGTTGGCGAGCTGTATGGTTTGCCCCTGATGCCTAGTGGGGACTCTGGAGCTGGAGTGGTCCTTCAGAGGAGTCCCAAGTGGAGGCAGTATCCAAGTCACTGGGCAAGGGCTGGCCCCTGGGTGCAGGTGTACCCTTGGATGAGGCAGGCTCCTGCAGCAGAGGGCATTCACTGGTTGAGGGATGCAACTTGGGTGAGTGCAAGGGCTCTGACAAGGAGCCCTAGGGAGAACTCTGTGGTATCCCCTAGACAGACTGAGCATTTAGCATAATATCTCATTTAATCCTCATACCATCCTATAATGCATTATTCATCTGTTATCCTCTCTTTATAATAGAACACACTGGAGCTTAGAGAAGTTAAGCAACTTGCCTAAAGCTCATCACTTAGGGAGGTGAGGCTGGACCTGAGTGAATGGCCCAGTCATCACCCTAAGTCGCTGCACTCATCATTTTATTACTGGGGCAGTGGTGTGGTGGTGTGGTGGCATGGACTCCACCACCTGGGGCTTCCCAGGGTCCCATCTCTTTCTGCTGAATCCCCCCCTTCCCTTGAGCATGTGCTTCTTCCCATTCCCAGCACCTCCGGTGGGGCCATTAACCTGGTTCCCTGGGGCCTCCAGGGTGGACTCACATATCAAGCCTGGTCAAATGGGTAGCACTGGGCCCTGCCCAGGTATAGGTCAGCTCTTCCCCTGGCAAGACAAGCTTCTTCCTCTGAGGCTCACAAAGCTAATGTAGAAGGAGGTGAGCCTGGAGCTACCTCTAGCCATGTTCCCAGCCGTCTCTAAGTAGAGAAAGGCCACTTGCACAAGAGAGAATGAGAAAGAAGAAGCAAGAAAGATAGAGATCTGATGGCATTACTCAAGCTTCTAGAATTCTTAATTTACATCTAAGCTTCCCAGTTTTGTGAGCCAATACGTTTCCTGTTGGTATATAAGCTAGTACACACTGATTTTCTTTCACTTGCAGGCAGAATCACAGTCTATGTCAAGGTGCTAATTTCAATAATGTATTAGTCTTTGCTGTGTAACAAACAGCCTTGGAATCTCAGGGGCTTGCAACCATACTCATTTTTCTCATCTATGCATCTGCATATTGGTGAGACTACGACTCAGATTTGGCTAGGTTTTATTCCAGTCTATAGGTCTGGTTCAGGTTTGTTCTGTCTTTATCTGGGGCTGAAACTAAAGAGGCAGTTGCCTAAGCCATGGTCTTCTTATGGAGGATCACAAGAGCACAGGAGGCCAGGTCAGACTGTGAATACACTTAAGGTCGCAGTTTGTTGTGAGTTCACTAAGATTCCAGTGGCCAAAGCCAGTCATGTGGCCAAGCCTAGTATCAATGGGGCAGAAAAGGTCCTCCACCTCTGCTGGTCAGAGCTGCTTAAAAGTCACAAGGGAGAGTACAGTATGGGTAATATTATTATTGAAAGGCAGTGAGAAATTAGGAACAATAAGTCAACCTATCACAGAGAGGCCAGAAGGATGAGGAGAGGGTACCAAATGATGCCCGAGGCAGCAGGACATCACAGCCCAGCACACCTGTGTCAGCCAAGGTGTCATGTTACCCGTGTCCTGAAGAGAAGACCAACTTCTGCTGATCGCCTCTTAGAATTAGAGCAGAGTCAGCTGAATCCCAACACCTTCTCAGAACTGCACATGCCATCTCCAGGCAGCAGCTCCGTATGCAGAGAAACCATATCCCTTCTGAGAGATCAAAATCCATCTTAAATAGACACAGCTGTTCCCTAGCGGGGAGTCAAAAGGGAGAGGGGAGAGACACGATGGGAAATGTTTAGTTTCTTTCTGTTTTAAGTTGCCAGAAAAATCGAAGAGACTTTTAAGGTTTGATTATTAATTTCTGGAAGAATTGGTTGCCAGCTTTGCTATCATTTTCAAGTAAAAGTCGTCTAAAGATCAAAGAGATGCTTCAGAGCCACTTTCACCCCACATTGAGTTTGGAAGCTTTTCACAACAGAAGGATCAGAAATAGAGCTGGGTGTTTTTTTTATTTTTTATTTTGATACATCCCTCAGATGCATACATCAAATGTCACAATTTATTTCAGTTCAATAAATGTTTACTGAACATCTCCCGTGGCCATGTACTCATTTATAAAAACATAAACAAACAGGAATAATAGGATTGCTGCCCCATGGCTGGGTCATCTGGGCAAGTCACATTATCTCTCGGCTCTCAGTTTCTTCATCTGTAAAGAGGGTGTGTTTGACCTATGAACTCTGTGGTCCTCTCCCGATCTAAAATCTGTCCATCAACTGGGGAATGTTCTTTTCTCACTTGCTGATAATGAAAGTGGCAAAGATATGCAGGAAGGACGTCAAAGCTGCTGAAGCCATGAGCATCCTAGGACTGATCATGGTTGTTGGAATTTCCTCCCAATGGTAAAACTAGGAATTCCTGGCACAGATGACAGACAACAGTACTCATAGTCATTATTCCCCTTCCTCCCATCTCTCCAGAAAAAGGGTTTATTGATCCATTGCCATCCTCAGTTCAGAACTGTACATAAATCCCATCTCTACTATGCTTTTCACTTCAACAGTGCAAATGGCAAGTTGGCATAAAAGGAGGTGATACAAAATACTAGTAAAGTGGAATCCACTGACATCCCATTGAAATGAATCCTGGTTATGCCACTCTCAAGTTGTCTGAACTTTGGTAACTTTATCTCCCTGAGCCTCAGTTTTATTATCTATAAAATGGGGATAATCATAGTAGCACCTTCCCCAGAGGGTTGTTGTAAAGGACATAGGTTAAAAACACGTTATTGACTAGAGATGCATTAATATATCGTTTGCTACCCCATGTTGTTGACCAGAGTTGTATCAACATGTTTACAGAGAATGATACAATTAACATCACCATGTGAAGTTGTTACAGCTTAACACCAATCAAGGGTTCATAATACAACTTATGATTGTTGTTATCATTCACGTTTTGCTTTGTCAGATTTTTGTTCCAACCCTGTGTATATTATAAACATAAAATTTTTTAAAATGTTGCATTGTGAAATTTTGCGTGAAAAAGAATTATCAGTGAACTTTATTCAGCTACTTTCTCTGCTTGTCCAAGTGACATATATACTACTGTCTCAAAGGATTTTCAAAATATAGTTCTGATTCAGACGCTGTGAATATGAGGCCAACAGAAAGACAGAAAACCTTAGTGATTGATACTGATACGGAAAGTGAAGATAAAACGCAAGGTGCTAGAGAATACTCCTTTCTTCTACAAATGAGTGGATTGAAGACAACATTTCATGAAAATCAGAAAACTTTACAGGTGTGTCAGATGTAACTTTTGAATGTAATAGCCCACAAAGTGTTAGTGAAATAACAGAATTAATTTGGGGCCACCTAGAATAAAAATTTCCTTCCATATGTGTTAGTTTCTACAAAAATCTCCAGGTCAGTAATAAGTTAAGTGCTTAGTGATGAGGTTAAGAGCTCACTAGCATTCTTGGCATTATCTAGCACCTCTTCCACGCACACCTTCAGGCAAAACTGGATTCTGAATCTACCAGCTCCTCTTGTTTGTTGTTCTTTAGCCGCTCAGTCGTGCCCGACTCTTTGTGTCCCCCGGACTGCAGCACACCAGGCTCCTCTGTCTTCCACTATCTCCCAGAGTTTGCTCAAATTCATGTCCATTGAGTTGGTGATGCTATCTAAACATCTCATTCTCTGCCACCCACTTCTCCTTTTGCCTTCAGTCTTTCCCAGCATCAGGGTCTTTTCCAATGAGTCAGCTCTTCCCCTGAGCTGTCCAAAGGATTGGAGCTTCAGCTTCAGCATCAGTCTTTCTGATGAATATTTCGTCTCTTCTTTTTAGAACACTTTCAAGAAGAAAGGGTTTATACTATTGCTGATATTTAATGAAAACTCTTCATTCACTGTTGTTTGTATAAAAGTGTACACAGATTTGTAAAAGTATTTGTTTCTTGGAACTAAGACAATAATAATAGAAAAAAATCTTAAAATAAAAAACAAACACTTCTTCCATCACAGAAACCCTCTGATTTAGGTAGAAAATCCAACTGGTGATCACTTCCTGTTAAGTTTCCAAAAGGAACTAACACACAAGAGTGCCTGGGCTCCATTCTCTGGTTCTTTGCCTCCAATCAAGGCTGTTACTCATCTATAAGAAGGGGACCCATCTTTTCTAATTTGCACCGAGGTCTTCTGTGGGCTAGCCAGGGCCCTGGACTGGTCCATCTTTTAGGCATTGAAGTTCACACTTTGATTTGATGCCTCCTAATGAATGACAGAATGAGAACCTAGATCTGTCTGTCTTGTCCTCCCAAAAGCTGCCTAGGGGACTCAGGCTCAGCACGCTTCCTCAAAGCTATCAGGCTCCCAGGGTTAAGTGACTTTTCTGCAGGACTCCCTGGGGGCTCCTCATGGGCTGGGGGAGGAACGCGGCTCTGTTTCTATTTTCCAGACAGTCTCATTTCTTTGATATAGGACAGCTGTTTCAGAGCCTGGGCAGATGGATGCCTGTAGATAGGATCCCTATGGTTTGAGGGGGTAGGGATGGAACCAGTGTGCTGGATGGAGGGTCCAGGGCTGTGGACGTGCAGACAGGATGCCAGGGAGCACTTGGCAAAGAGAAAGAGTGAGTCCCTCCCCTCAGTACTTGTTTTCCCATCTCCACTCATCCCTTTTAAAACCAAACCTCCTATTCTTTTGTTTGTTTTTCAAAAGGAACAGACACTGGTAGCTAGCTGTTCCTGGGGAAGGTGTCAGAGTACCATTTTACTACCAACATGGCTGAGGGTGCGGTTGGAAAGCACCGTAACTGATATTGCTCTGAGCAAATACAGTTCCCTCTTGAACTGCACACGTGCCTAATAACACAGCCTTGTGGTTCCAAATATTGGATTAGAAATTGTTTTACATCTCCCCAGCATCAAATAAGGCAGGTAAAAAAATAAATAAAAGGGCAGTCAATTAAGATAAATACAGCAACTTCACAATTTACTAGCTGGGCACACATTAGCCAATGAGTCGAATGTTGGATAAGATAGCTGTCTTCTAGTTATGTATACAACCAGATAGATAATCCTCATATCAGGGCAGATGCTCACAGGCCTTCATGGCATGCTGAATTGAACAGCCTATACTCTTTGGCTAATACATATTTTTCCAAGCGGGGCTTCCCGGATGGCTCTAGTGGTAAAGAACCCACTGCCGGTACAGGAGACGTAAGAGACACGGGTTTGATCCCTGGGTCGGGAAGATCCCCTGAGGAGGGCACGGCAACCCACTCCAGTATTCTTGCCTGGAGAATCCCATGGACAGAGGAGCCTGGCAGGCTGCACTCCACAGCATCACAAAGAGTCAGACACAACTGAAGCGACTGAGCACCAACACACCCATATTTTTCCCAGCACACTTCAGTGCTGAGAAGGCTGAGTGTGGACTCAAGGGGCAGATTCCAAGGCCCTTTCCTACCCTCACTACTTCCAATTCCTAAAAAAGGATCGTGCACATTGCCAAATCTGAGACTCTTCTATAAAAATAAGTTGTCAAGGGGCTTTAGGGTCTTAATTCCTTTGGTTGGTTGGTGTCTAATATAGTTTCTCCTCTGCGGCCTTGACTGAGGGTCATCTTCTTCTTTCCTGCCTGGAAGAGGAAGCACTGGTCCTTAGCGGAGGCTTAGCATGTAACTTATCCTAGGAGTGAGAAAAATAAGAACTAAGAAGGATGCAGAAGCTCACACGAGTCTGGGTGAGGGGTAGGGGTAAAAGAAGAAATGAACAGGAAAACTCTCTGCTGAAGATATCATTTCATTATGAGAGAGGGCACGATATGGGGAGAAAGAAGTCCTAAAAATTCCATTCTTGAAAAATTCTGCTCTGCTCCTCACCAAGTCTAATGCACTTCTGTTGAAAAAAAAAAAATCATTTTCCCCTTCCTCCCCCTACCCACAGAAAACAACTTTTATAGGCTAGAGATCACACAATTAATACCATCAGTGATAAAAGAATAAATTACCCATTTAGGGTAGATCTGTAAAGTATTTCAAGCCACTGGGGTACCATTTCATACACCAAAAGAACTAATTTACCAAATGGGTCCCTGGGGCCCAGAGGACTAATGCACTGACCACTCTCCTGCCTCTCCATTAGATCAGTGCCTTTGCAGAGAATGAAGGTCATGGGGTTCAAAGGGACGCAGGCGGTCCCTCTGTGCATCAGTGTGCACTGGGATAAGACTGTGTTCATGGATCATAGGGGAAAATAGGAAAGAAAGAAAAGGCAGAAACTTTAGAGTCAGATTCACCTGTGTTTTAATCTGATTCTGCTACATTTCAGTTGGGAAAGTGTGAGCAAACCTTCCACACCTGAGGTGTTTTGTTTTGTTTTGTTTTGTTTTCTGATCTGCTGATGAGATCATAATGTCTACTATCAGTGTCGGGACAATTCAGCCTGAGTTAGTGGGAATCAGTGGTAAGCACAGTGGCAGCCATAGTGAATGTCCAAAGAATGGGAGCTGCCCTTACAACTACCCCTTTCGCCATCACCATCATCATCTCTCTCATCTGCCTCTGCATCACTGACGACACCTATAGAGTTCTTTCCAGACACCAGGTACTGCCCAATCCTTCATATGCATTGTCTCCTTTAATTCCTCAAAAAGCCTATGAAGTCAGTAGACTTATCATATCTTATCCCAATATTATCCCATTCTATTAATAAGGAAATGGAGGCTCCGAGAAGTTAAGAAACTCATCCAGTGTCACAGAGCTAATGAGTAGCAAGGCTGGTACTTGAACACTTGTCTGACTAACTCCAGAGTCTACGGAGTTGAGGCTATGCTCACCCTCAGGGAAGGGTGAAATCATTGTTGACGTCAACCAGCATAGTCTTGCCATTAGGCTATAGAGATGGTGCTTTGCTGAGATGAGGAATTAAAGCTGAAGACTGAATGGCCAGAAGACTTGAATCTATTCTCTTTGCCCTGTTGAGAGAATCTGCTAGAGACAGCTCTGGACTTCTGGAAAATAAAATCTCCAACCCATGGAGATGGCCAAGATATGAGAGGACCAGAGGTCCTGCAACATACCTAGGGGTTGGACCAGTTCCTTGAGGTGTAGTGACAGTTTTCTGAAGGTGGACACACTTCTCTCAGGGTTTTGTATTTTGTTTTGCTTCAGTTCAGTTCAGTCGCTCAGTCATGTCTGACTCTTTGCAACCCCATGGACTGCAGCACACCAGGCTTCCCTGTCCGTCACCGACTCCCAGAGCTTGCTCAGACTCATGTCCATCGAGACGGTGATGCCATCCAACTATCTCATCATCTGTTTTCCCTTCTGTATTTTGCTCAGCTGTCTCTATTTGTCCACTAAGGCTATGACAGAGCCAAGAGAACAGACCATCAGGCACATTCTCTTGTAGGCCCCACACCAAACCAAGTGAGAAACACATCAAAAACCCAAGAAAACAACAACAAAATTCTGTAAAGCAATTATCCTTCAATAAAAAAATAAATTAAAAAGAAAAAAAATTTTTTTAAATATCCAAGAAACCTTCAGTGGCGGGGCAGGGAGGGGAATGCACTTCTTTCAAAAATAGATGGTCTAATATGCTTATGTGTTTTAGACTATGGTTACTATGTATGGTTAATATTTATCTGTTTCATATGTAGCAGCTTCTGATTATTACAGGACTTTTTGCAAATGACAAATACACAGAAGTGACCTGGTTGGTTAAGTATGTACACAGAAGGGATGCACATGACCAACTTTCTGAGCTTTTTTAAAATTTATTTTTGATTGGAGGATAATTGTTTTAAGTATTGTGTTGGTCTCTGCCATACATCACCATGAATCAGCCATAGGTCTACATCTGCCCCCTCCCTGCTGAACCTCCCTCCCACCTCCCAGCCCATCCCCCGCCTCTAGGTGGTCAGAGAGCACTGGTTCGAGCTCCCTACCTCTCAAATCCCCACTGGCTATCTATTTTACGTGTGGTAATGGATATGTGTCCAAGCTATTCTCTCAATTTGTCCCACCCTCTTTTTCCCCAGCTGTATTCGCAAGTCTGTTCTCCAAGTCTGTGTCTTCCATTGCTGCCCTGCAAACAGGTTCATCAGTACCATCTTTCTAGATCCCATACGTTTGCATTAATATATGATATTTGATGAGAAATTTTTTAGGAAGAGGAGAATGGAAGTCTTCACATTAGTAACTGTGCTTGTGTGTATACTGTACATATATATCTTTGTTTATGTCTGTATGTATGCTCAGTCGCTTCAGTCATGTCCAATTCTTTGCAACCCTAAGGACTGGAGACCTCCAGGCTCCTCTGACCGTGGGATTAGCTGAACAAGCATACTGCAGTGGGTTGCCATTCCTTTCTCCAGGGGATCTTCCCAATCCGGGGCTTGCACCCGAATCTCCTGCCATCCTTTACCCACTGAGCCACCTGGGAAGCCCATTGATATGTATAAATACACCTATATATTAATGGACACCTGGAAATATACATCCCCATCTCAAAGCTGTGGGCTGTTTCCCGATGCCCCACAATCCTCTCCCCTGTTTCACTCCTGGTTTCTCTTTCTTTATATCCCTTCATTTCATAACTGGTTTTGAGGGCTACTCATAGCAGTAAGTGGGTGGGGCATTGCTGAGAAGAGAATATAACTTAGCCATGGGGGTTCCCCATCTGGTTACTCGTCTCTATGTCCTTAACTCTGCCCCACTCCTGGTCTTCTCACCCAGAGCGCCGAGACCTGATTGCCTCCTTCTGAGATGCTTCGCCCTTTTCCCCAGAGCACATGTTAAAACCCACTCAGCCAAAGTAAACCATGTAAATGAACAAGAGATACATTTCCTAGATTGGCCAGGATTCATATGTGACAATCTAAATAAATAGAGCATCCATCTGCAGAGAGGGAGGGTAATTCCTTGGGGACTCTCGGGTGGAGGGGGCTGGGAAGACACAGGACAGACAGCATGGAGAAGAGAAAGAGCAGGGAGTCCCTGTTGTCATTTCTGTGGCTCAGGGCTTCCTGGAATGTATGTAGTTGACACGTGTGCGTGAACTTTATGAGCACCTGTGCTGGGTGTCTAGTGCAGTGAGTCAGGAACTGGCAGTGAGGATCAGACTTCACGGCGCACCAGCTACTCCTGGGAAGTTTGTTGCCAATGCAGATGCCCAGAGCCTCCCCCAGAGATTCTTCTAGATCTGGATTAGGGCTCAGGATCTACAAGCATTGTCTGGGAACTCCACATCAAGCCATCTGCAGCCTCACTTTAAGAAATACTGAAACCAGCCTGAAGTTCAGAGGTGTGCCTCTTACAGCCTAGTAAGGGACACTATTTACAGCAAGGGAAAGTGGCAGGATCACATTTCTCCCCGGCTCCTATAGGCAGCCACATATTGACCCAAAGAAGCATCGAGATTTCTCAGGACACTGACTCCTGGGCTTCTTTTCAGACCTCCCCTGTATCACCCTGTTCCATGTAGGAACTTAACCTGGCAAGAGAAAGCATTTGAATGCTGCTTCCCGTTCCTGACCTGAGCCAGACTTACCAGGAAGCTGACTGACTCAGAGAGAAAATGTGAAGCCACACGTGGGGATACTCTGGTCCTGATCCCAGCTCATTCACTTGACAAATATGTACTGAGTACTGGGGCCTAAGAGGAGGAAGGACATGCAGGTATGCGGCTGGTCTCAAGGACCTGTTCGTTCAGTTTCATGATCTTAGGACAAACTCTTTAACCTGCCAAATGCAGATTCCAGTTACCTCCTCTTTCTGATGGAGTTGCTGCAGAGATAAAATAAGAGATATGAAAGTATTTTGAAAAGTTATATGTGGCTAGAATTCCTGGGGAGACCCAAGATGAGAAGGGTTTTCATGACAGAAGCAACAATTTTTGTGGATATGAAGTTACGGAGGATGGGAAGATGAGCTTGTGCAATCAACCACCAACATGTTGGAGAATCAAAGTCTTTGTTTCTCCTTCAGTAAATAACATGGAGAAGGCAATGTCACCCCACTCCAGTACTCTTGCCTGGAAAATCCCATGGACGGAGGAGCCTGGTAGGCTGCAGTCCATGGGGTCACTAAGAGTCGGACATGACTGAGCAACTTCACTTTCACTTTTCACTTTCATGCATTGGAGAAGGAAATGGCAACCCACTCCAGTGTTCTTGCCTGGAGAATCCCAGGGATGGGGGAGCCTGGTGGGCTGGGGCCTGATGGGGTTGCACAGAGTCGGACATGACTGAAGCAACTTAGCAGCAGCAGTAAATAACAAGGGTATTGGAGTAAAAGGTCCCAAAGTTGCCTTCTAGGATCAAATAACATCATTTGGTTTTAGAGTGAGGCAACTATACACACACATAAACACACACACACACACACACGCCTTGCCAGGGGCATCACCTCAGCCCACGCTGTATATACACACACACACACAAACTACACACACACACACACACACACACACACACCCCTTGGCCCACGCTGTATATATACACACTAGGTTTCCTGGGGTGGCTTCCCAGGTGGCTCAGTGGTTTCCTAGGACAGTTCCAATTTATGCCACTTGTCCCAGCTTCACTGTTCATAACACCCTCTTTCACTCTCAAAAGTGTCCCAGTTTGGACATTACATTATAAAATCACTCTATTTACGGAAGAAGGGAAGTGAAGATGACACTGCTGTCAGCAATGAGTTGTCTTTGTCTTGGTTCTTATTAGGAATTTTCTTTCTCTGAGCTGGGATGGTTTTACAGACTTTCCAAAATGCTCAGGCAAGCTTTGACAGGCATCCAATGTGCACGGCATAGTTTGCTCATGCTGCTCAGAGCAGACATTCTACGCATACTGGCCAGTGCACTGCCTGAGCCTTGGGTGGGGTTTGGCTGATGGTGACACTGGGAAAACAGCATCAGGTCCCTATGAAGTGAACACATTTTTCTAGCTTGGTTCTTAACATCAGTTTACTGGGGTGGGAGGTGGGGGCTACTTTAGGAACATACAGAAGGGAGAATCTTGAAACAGAACACACACACAGTACTGTTAAATTCTCACAGTTGTGAATCCCAGAGTGCTTTATGGATGACAGATCTGGAGCCCGTCACCCAACAGGTTGTATATGTCTCCCAAGAAATGAATGGTAAATACATATCTGCCCTACAGATAGGCAAGTGGAAAAGGACACGAATTCTGTGACTATTTTGTTACCTGAGATCACCTAGGTAAAAGTGCCAGTGGAAGCTGGAGGGGGTGGGGAAGATAGATTAACTAAGCTTTTCAGTTTAAATCAAGTGGATTCTAGAGGGTAATTAATCTCAGGTTTTGTCTGAGATCTGATCCTTTTGCATGTGCGTGAACGTAAGGAGACACAGCTGGGAAAAGCTCCTTTTTTTCGTGTTTAGAAAACAAATCTCAAAAAATAGAATTCTTTAAAATCCTAGGAGGCACCCCTGGAGTTTCTAAGGAGAGTTTCTTGCAAGTTCAGTGGCTGTACCACAGTTGGGGAAGAGGAGGGCAGAGAGAGCTGAAAAGGTGCCCAAGGGTCTTTGCTTTCTTTTCTCCCGGTTAGATTTTGGGGTGTGGCTTGTTTTGTTTTGACTTGATTTGAAGATTCTGGTGCGTGGGGATAATCTCACTGAAGTGGAAAATGAGTAACACTTGGTCAGTTTGTTTACTGTACAAACCGCTCACACACTCATTTGCAGAGTGCTTCCTATGGGTTAGGTGGCAAGGATGTGAAGAGAAATAACACGTAAACAAATGACCACCCTCCTCCTCCCAAGCAGGGCTCTCAGGGGAAGTAGAAGAGAAACACGTAAACAGATCAATTACTGCAGTTTTTGATGAGTGTTGTACAGAGGTGTGAGCACACACACATGTGCACTCTAGTATACACACAGCTCTTCAAGAAGTTGTTGCTCAGTTACTCAGTTGTGTCCGACTCTGCGACCCCATGGACTGTAGCACATCAGGCTCCCCTGTCCTCCGCACTTCAAGAAGAGCTGCTCTTGCTTTCTCAGAAGGTTTGTTTCCAGGATACCCTTTTTTTTTTCTTCTTTTTTTGGTATCTGCATACATACTTTTGTTTATTGAAGCGGAACTCATAAAACACAACATTAACCTTTTAAAAAATTTATTTATTTTTGGCTGCACTGGGTCTTCGTTGCTGCACTTGGACTTTCTCTAGTTGTGGCCGATCGGGGGCTACTCTTCTCACTGTGGTGGCTTCTCTTGTTACAGACCACGGGCTGTAGGGAGAGTGGGCTTAGTAGTTGTGGCTCACGGGCTTAGTTGCCCCCTGGCATATGGGATCCTCCCAGACCAGGCATCAAACCAGCGTCCCCTGAATTGCAAGGTGGATTCTTAACCACTGGAACACCAGGGAAGACTCAAATCAATCTTTTTAAAGTGAACAATTAGATAACGTTTAGTCCATTCACAGTGTTGTGCAAACACAACCTCTCTCTAGTTCCTAAACATTTTCATCACTCTGAAATAAAACTCAGTCTCTGTTAAGTAGTTCTGCACTCTTCCCTCCCCACAACTCCTGGTAACCACAAGTCTGCTATCTCCATAGATTAACTACTCTAGATATTTCATATCAATGAAATCCTACAAAATGTAACCTTCTGTGTCTGGCTTCCTTCAGTTCAGTCACTCAGTTGTGTCCGAATCTTTGCGACCCCATGAATAGCAGCACGCCAGGCCTCCCTGTCCATCACCAACTTCCAGAGTCCACCCAAACCCATGTCCATCGAGTCTGTGATGCCATCCAACCATCTCATCCTCTGTCGTCCCCTTCTCCTCCTGCCCTCAATCTTTCCCAGCATCAGGGTCTTTTCAAATGAGTCAGCTCATCGCATCAGGTGGCCAAAGTACTGGAGTTTCAGCTTCAACATCAGTCCTTCCAGTGAACACCCAGGACTGATCTCCTTTAGAATGGACTGGTTGGATCTCCTTGCAGTCCAAGGGACTCTCAGAGTCTCCAACATCACAGTTCAAAAGCATCAGTTCTCTGGTGCTCAGCTTTCTTTATAGTCCAACTCTCACATCCATACATGACCACTGGAAAAACCATAGCTTTGACTAGATGGACCTTTGTTGACAAAGTAATGTCTGTGCTTTTGAATATGCTGTCTAGGTTGGTCATAACTTTCCTTCCAAGGAGTAAGCATCTTTTAATTTCATGGCTGCAATCACCATCTGCAGTGATTTTGCAGCCCAGAAAAATAAAGTCAGCCACTGTTTTCTCTGTTTCCCCATCTATTTACCATGAAGTGATGGGACCAGATGCTATGATCTTATTTTTCTGAACGTTGAGCTTTAAGCCAACCTTTTCACTCTCCACTATCACTTTCATCAAGAGGCCCTTTAGTTCTTCTTCACTTTCTGCCATAAGGGTGGTATCATCTGCATATCTGAGGTTATTGATATTTCTCCCGGCAATCTTGATTCCAGCTTGTGCTTCCTCCAGCCCAGCGTTTCTCATGATATACTCTGCATATAAGTTAAATAAGCAGGGTGACAATATACAGCCTTGACGTACTCCTTTTCCTATTTGGAACCAGTCTGTTGTTCCATGTCCAGTTCTAATTGTTGCTTCCTGACCTGCAAACAGGTTTCTCAAGAGGCAGATCAGGTGGTCTGGTATTCCCATCTCTTTAAGAATTTTCCAGTTTGTTGTGATCCACACAGTCAAAGGCTTCCTTCACTGAGCAGAATGTTATTGAGGTTTGGCTACATTGTAGTGTGTGTCAGTACTTTATCCCTTTCCATAGCCGAGTAATGTTCCATTGTATGGATATACCACAATGTGTTTATACATTCATCTGTTGACAAACATTTGGG
Organism: Oryx dammah; assembly: GCF_014754425.2. Classification (NCBI taxonomy): domain Eukaryota; kingdom Metazoa; phylum Chordata; class Mammalia; order Artiodactyla; family Bovidae; genus Oryx; species Oryx dammah. Next base: position 27,783,491 of record NW_024070205.1, read on the forward strand.
TGGTTTCACCTTCCAGCTGTTGTGAATAATGGTTCTGTGAACATTTGTGAACAAACTTTTGTTTGAATATCTGTTTTATCTCTGTGGTATATATCCAGGAGTGGAATTGCTGGGTCTTATGAGTAGTTCTATGTTTAACTGTTTAAAGAACCAAACCGTTTTGCACGCTGGCTGAATATAACACACACCTGCCGTTTGAAGACCCACAAAGTTCTATTTTTGATGGTTCCTCCATAAAGAAACTAAAATACTTCAAAGAACTAAATTCTGGTTTACCAAAACCCAAGTAGTCTAAGTTCCTTTGTTGGTCCAGTGGGTCAGAGCTTGTGCTAATGAGACTATGGTCAGGCGTTCAAGACCCAGCTGGCCAGTCAGCTGAGTAGAGTGCACAGAGTAAAAACTTAAGTCGCTGTCACAGCTCCATTAACACTGTCCTGCCCTTTTACAAAAGCTTGTTAGTACTCACAGGGGGACAGAGCAAGAGTCAGTTTATTTGTTGTTCAGTTGCTCTGTCCTGTCCAACTCTTTACAACCCCACGGATTGCAGTATGCCATGGTTCCCTGTCCTGGTTGTTATGGTTCCATATAAAAGGAAGCAAAACAAAACGAAACACCTGGCACCCAAGCCACAGTGAGGCTAACTAGAATCAAATGACTACTCACTCCCAGTCCAGCTTTCACCTGATTTCTGTGGGTCCCTGGGGTAAACTGCTTACCCTGCCCAGAGCCTCAGTTTCCTCATGTTTAAACTGGGAAAAGGAGAAGAGGGCGGCAGAGGATGAGATGGTTAGATAGCATCATGGACTCAATGAACATGAATTTGAGCAAACTCTGGGAGACAGTAAAGGACAGGGAAGCCTGGCATGTTGTAGTCCACGGGGACTCAAAGAGTCAGAGGCAACTTAGTGGATGAACAAATTGGGAACAATAATCCTTACTTCAAAGAGATGACAATGCATCCTGAGTACTTTGCACACAGTAGGCTTCCAACAAGTGCTGTTGAATTTGGAGGGTGAGCAACCTCCAGGGCCTGCAGAAGACCCTCAGCTCCTGCAACTGGCTCTGAGCTGTCCTCCTGAGGTTGACCAGCTGGAATGGTAGTGCGAGCTTGTTCGGTTGTTCCGGTTACACTGACTGTTTTAAACGGTCCTATTTGCATGGAAGGAAGCTTGCTATGGTAACAAGGTCTGGTGGCTGGAATCCAGGGCCCCAGTGAAAAATACAAAGCCTGTGCTCCTCCAGGAGAAAGAGGCACTTGATGGGTGTATCAACTTTAAGGTTACCTCTGTTCTCCCAGGAAGAAGGAGGGGGGTAAACTGAGGCAGCCGGGACTCCACGCTCCTAGCAGGGGGAGGAAGAGGGAAGCCCCAAGGAGCCTTCCAGACTTCTCTCCTGGCCGAATTCCTTTTGCTCCCCAATATTTAGCCCAGCTAAGAAGCCTAAGACTGGCTAAGGCCACCGATCTATGCACCCACCGGTTCCGGGCGGTGGGGAGGCCACAGCGCCAGTGATCCACCCCGGGGAAGGAAAGGGAGACTCTTCGGAGGAATGGGGGACAACGCAGGTTGGGGCGCTGGAGGTTCAGGTGGAGTAGGGTGGGGGTGGACAGTGAGAGGCACGCGGGGCAGTAGCCCAGTTCCCCGCTAAACATTCCTAGCCGCATTTGAAGGAAACAGCTAAGCAAGAACTCCACTCCAGAGCGCGGGCAAGCAGCCCCCTCCCCCGGAGCTCCATCTCCGCTCCCCTCCCGGGCCCCTCTTCTGAGCACCCCTCTCTCCCAAGCACCCACCTCCTCCTCAGTCCCTGCACCCGCGCTGGGCGCGAGTTCGCCAGGGCGGGGGCCGCCCCACCGCTCCAGGGAGGGGACCGAGAGTGGGCCTGGGAGCCGGCGCCCCCCCACCCCTCGCCAGGGGCGCCACCTCGGCCCACGCTGGGCCACCGCCCGCCGCACCCGCCCCACGAGGGGGTGTGTCCCGGAGGTGGGGGGCGCGGGAGGCCGAGGCAGCGCCCCCGCCCCGGGTCCCTGCCCCCTCCCGAGCGCGCGGCGAATGGTAGGCTCCATTGAAAGAGTGCCGGGCGGCGCGCGGTGTCCTTCTCCGAGTCGCTCTCCGCGCCGGGGTCTCGGCGATCCCTGCTCCTCCTCCTCTTTCTCCTCCCTCCTTCCCCCCCTCCCCAACCCTCCGCCTCGCTCCGCCGCGGCTCCGGCTGGAAGCGCCGCTGTCATTCCTGCGCCGGAGGAGCCGGCGCTGCCGGTGCCTGGGGGTCGGGGCTCGGGGAAGCCGGGCCGCGGGGGACCCAACAGGTAGAGCCGGGGGTGCCCGGCCGCGCGCCCCCCAATCCCCGCGCATCATGCAGCCCTTTGTCACCTCTCTCGCCCCCAGGCCAAAATCCTGAGCATGATGGAAGACAATAAGCAGCTCGCGCTCCGCATCGATGGGGCGGTCCAGTCGGCCAGCCAGGAGGTGACCAACCTGCGAGCCGAACTCACAGCCACCAACCGGAGACTGGCGGAACTGAGCGGCGGCGGCGGCCCCGGCCCGGGCCCGGGAGCGGCGGCCAGCGCCTCGGCGGCGGCGGACTCGGCGGCGGCGAACATGGAGAACCACCAACATAGCGCGCAAGGTAGGAATCGCCTGGCGCCCGGGGCGGAGGAGAGGCGAGCGAGCCAGACCCGGAGGTGCCCGGGGACTCGTTGCCCCCCACGCCCGCGGCGAAACCGCCTTGCATTGTGGCTTGTAACCCTTTCCGCCCGGCGGTGGCCAGTACTGCTCCCCTGCTGGGAGTTGCAGTCTGCTGTCATTAACGAAAACCCGGGCGCAGCGTGCACGGGTTCACACGGTCACGGCGGCCCCGGCCCGCGCAAGCTAGGCGCAGCCGGCGGGTACCCCCCCCCCCCCCCCCGGCAGCAGAAAGTGCCCTTTAGATGATACACAGCCCACAGCTCCGTGGGCAAACTTTTCATGCCCGGGCGTTTGCAGGGGTGAATGCCACAGCTTCCCCTCCAGTTCCAGAGGCTCCTTTCCTTGGAACGACTGCCCAAGAGGGAGCGCCAGGCTCTGCTGCCGCGTTTGGGGTAGAGGATTGGACTGGTTTGCACTTTTCTCCACGGATGCCAAACCCCTTGTCTCGATTGCATCTGGACTTTATTTTCTCCCCGTTTGAGATCGCGCAGGCAGTGAAATTATATCAGTGCAACAGTAGATGCTGTGCTCAGCAGGGAGTTTAAATTTCCAGCAAATATAAACACTGAGAGCACTTTCCAGGGGGAAATCTTAGACCTCAAAGGCTGAGTGATGGGCTCCTGGCGAAATGAAGGCGTCGTAGATGATGGGTTTCCAGGTAGCTGATGCTTGAAGGGACTCTGCAGTTAGGAGGAGAAGGGGGAAAAAGGACAGTCTGTGTTGACACTGACTGTGATGAAGCTCTGAAACCCTCATACAAGGGTTAAAGATGGAGGAAGCATCAAAGAGAAAAGAAAAAATCCATACTGTTTGTTTTCTGTGAATTAGAAGTGCAGAATGGATTTTCAGGATTTTTTTCCCTTTTCTTTTTTTGTCTAATTGCCCTTTAAGAAAAGTTGTCACTGATTATTAATATCATTTGATTGCAAACTTAAACTGCTGAAATCCTGGACGTGACAAAAAAAAAAAAAAAATCCAGTCTAGGAGGGTCACTTGTGTAAATATGTCACTTGATGAAGTATGAGGTACCAGTGGCCCAGAAGGATTTTCTGGTTTTGTTGTTATTTCAAAGGCTTCTCCTAAGTGTTGAGAGAGAGCCAGCAAGCCTGCTTTCATAGGAATGCCTTCTCTCTGTCAGCTTCTGTTTCTTCCTTACCTTCCTGCAGTAGGCATGCTTTTTTTTTTCTTGGTGTGAGATGTTAAGCTTGAACATTAGTAGTTTATGTTCAACTCATATCTTAACTTGGTACTTCCGGACTCTGTCAAGAGTCTTAGGAATTGGGGCAATAATTTGGTACCAGAGTAGCATGACGTCATGGTGGGAAGGTGTTGTGAGAATGGTGCTTGCTGCACAGTTTTCAAGGTGGGTATCTGGTTATTCTGTCATTTATCCCTTGTTATGTCATTGTGTGTGGAAGATGCTCTCTGCTGGCACCTGGGCAAAAAAAAGAGAAGTTAGACTCCATAGTCAGGCTTTACTTTTTATCAGCAGGGATGCTTCCAGCCTTAAAAAACAGCAGAGAACTGGCATTTTGCTGAGAATCAAAAGCCATGGTAAAGCAGACTGAACAATGCTGGTTTATTTCCCACCATCCGCCCCTTTCTCAGCCGAGGAAAAGTTAAGTGGCTTTTATCTGAGTCCTGGGTCTAGTGCGGTCTGAGCACGCTGAGGAGGTCGGGCCACAATGGTCTACACACTCAACTTGGAAACTATGATATTTAGCTGATGGTTAAATTCAATCGGGGGCTGTTTCCTTTTTCTTTTTTTCCTACAAAAATACACAAGGCTGTGGAAATGGAAGTGGCTTTTGGATCTCTTGGTATCCCTAAAAACACACAAAACCAGCAGCTCCCTCATATTCTGAGACGTGTGCCTCCCCAGGCCAGGGGCTGTCTGTGGGTGGCTGGATGAAGGATGGTTTTGATTTTTCCTCTGTGTACCATTGGTATTTTTCAAAACCTTTACTGGGAGAGTTTAATGATTTTATAATCAGAAAATAAAATGTTGAAGATTTTAACTCAGCTTAATGGTTGGCCACGTAGCCCTCTAAATTGATGTCAATTTAAACTGATGTGATGGTTGAAAAGAAAACAAACCCCCATATACACTCAGTGGGGCATCATTTACTTATGTATAGTAACCATTTCTTCATACAGTATTTCGCATTATTTAGCCTCTGTGAGTGTTTTGGGGTTTGTTTTTATTTTGTTTTGCTTTGTGTTCTCATGACATGTGGCAGCATTCTGCTGGAACAGAAACCTCCTGCAGAGGTGGTCTGGTAGTGTCTTCTGCTAGTGCTCTCCTATTCCTAAAGGGAAACGCTGGGCTCTCTTGAGTTAATTTCAAAGTGTGGTTGATTGGCTTTCTTCTGCTTCTTTGTAACATACCTCCAGGAAGGCTCACAGAAGCTCAGTTCTTGGGGGTTCCTGACTGTTCTTCCGAATTAGTCTTCTGTTCTAATTTTGTCTGTGTTGGTGCAAGTCAGTGGGCTCAAAGCGCATGAGTATTTACTGTTACTGCGTTATCACTTTTCACATCAAAGATTTGAATGAAATGAGTATCTTTCAAAATGCAAGTGTTCAGTCGCTCAGTCGTGTCCGACTCTGCAACCCCATGGACTGCAGTGTGTCAGGCTTCCCTGTCCCTCACCAACTCCTGGAGCTTGCTCAAACTCATGTCCATCGAGTCAGTGATGCCATCCAACCATCTTGTCCTCTGTCATGCAACTGTATAAATTATCTTTTAACTAAAGGGCATTATGCACATATGAAATGCATGTTAATGTCCTTTTAATAATATTAGCACAAATGGTTATAAGGAAGAGTCATCTTTTGCTTTCCCTGCTGAGAAACTGTTTGATCCGTTTCCAGATACTTTTGTTAAAATTTTATTTTTGATGAATTAAACAAGTTCACCAATCCACCAGTATATGTTTTGTTCCAATGAGGATATCTGACAGCAGGTAAGTCGATGAAGAAAACTTGGGTTTTCCTAGAGAGTTAATGCAGTGTGTCATTTAAACAAAATATTACCTTGGTTGGTACCCTCTGTGAACGGGCATGGTTGCTATGTAACGAAGTCTGGAAAGTGAACTGCTGAAAATCTGGGCTTTCGACACTTTGCAGGATCTTCTTTCAGAATCTGTGTTGAAAGAACGCTTGGCAGCCAGCCCATCTTCTCTCTCTCAGCTTCAAGTGAGTCGGATAATCCCTAATGAGGATGCTGGCATGCGGAGCACAGGGCATCCGTGCAGGGTGGCTCTTCTCAAGGCTCCAGAGCTGCCTCTTGGGTTGGTGAGGTCACGACTGCCTTTGACAGGTGGACAGAAGGAGGCTTGGAAAGAACAGAGCCAAGCATTTGTTCCAATTTGTCTTGTTGTTGGTAGCCAGAGAACGGATTTGTTTAAAGTAACGTTTCTAAGCTGTTTTCCTCAGCGTAACATCTTTGGGAAATGTGTTTAAAATACTTGCTGTTCTTTGAGGGGAAAATATAACAGTTTGTTTTTCTGAAAATGTTTTATCTGATAAATGGCTAATATTAGATTCAATTGATTGCTTTGCTGTGCATAGAATAAAACAATTAAGCTCCAGTGTACCCAGTGCAAATAGGTGTTTAGCTGTATATAACATAAAATGTTATAACATAAAATACCTATGCTCAGTAGGATACATACCTACTGCCATGATTTTTGTGTTTTTTAAGGAAATAGTTGTATTTATATGCCTATGTAAGTGGAAATATTCATAGCATCTTTCGTGTGTGTTGAGGGCTTACTGTCTACTGCATCTGTTAAGATTAGGATGGGGAAAAGGGTCATTTTCTTACACCTTTGTAAATTTCCATAAATAGATGCAAGTTTTATTTTTTTTCTCCCTAGCCATTAAAATAGACTGTTACTTCAGGTCTGATGGCTCTTATCTAGCATTATGATAACACTGGAAATCCTTTGGTGAAGCATAAATTACCTTGGGACTATTGAATGTGTGAATAGTCTGCGGAGATGCTAGACACTGTTGCTTTGCAAAATGAGTTCTGTCTTTTGGCAACCCCTTCCCACTTCATTCTGCCTCTGTGCACTCTTGTTTTCTCAAGTAGACTTTTATCTTTTTTGAGAAAGAGAATTTTCATGTGGTAGAGAGGATGAGACTAAGTGCAGTGAAATCTTGGGGACTTCTCTTGTCTCACCCCTGAGTTACAGAGCTCATCCAGACTCTATGCCTTGGTTTTTCCAGTCATATCCATGGGCTATAAGAGACTTGTCTGTCTTTTCCTAATCTGGTAGGCTGTCATGAGATGGGACTTCAAAATTCTTCCTGAAAATCACCGTGCATGGTCACCAAGAGATTATGTACAGATCAGTACAGCGTGAATGAAATTAGTTATTGATTGGCTAGTATTTACTATCTTTGTACTGTCTTTGGAAAGTGCCTTTGGAGGACCCCTTAAGTAAAGTTTCTGGTTCTGGTTAATTTCATGCTTCCAGCATTTCAGGATTGACTGAGGTTTTTCAAAACGTTTTTGATCCTAAGTCTGAGCCAATCTGATTTTTATAATAGGAGCCTAAATCACACATCCTCCCCATGTAAGACAAGGCGTGTTCTCTCCATGCCTTCACCCTCTCTACTCCCCAAGACTGCTGGCACTTTTGAGGAATCCTGTAGGTTATAATTTGTGACTTCCTGGCTGCCAGTGAGCTTGTAGCAGATGGACTTGGCAGGTGGGGAATGCTCATTGGAACGCTGCCGGCTCACCGTGCAAGTCATATGGGGCCCAGAAGGTCGAGCCTGGGGTCCTGGCCATATTCATTGCATATTTCATTTATATTTATTCCTGAGTTAGGTAGCAAAGGCAAGTGAAATCACATGAATTTCTCAGTGTTTTTCAGACTTTTTCCAGTATGGGTTTGTGTGAGCATTAGTGCTTGGCATCTTACCCCCCTGCCATCTATCAGGCAAGAGTGGAACTTGTTCTGCCTGCTGAGGCCAAGGAATGGGTTTTTAAGTGATCTTGTAAATGAAAATGAGTCCATACTGTTTGGGCTGGATATTAGGGTGAGTAACACATGGGATGACAAGGGGTGCCACCACCAGCAGTCATCGCAATGTCCTAGTCATCTGAAATGCAGGCAGAGAAACTTCAGGCAGAATCATTTAGGAAAAGACAGCTTCTCTGAAGCCAGGATCGCGTGTGCCTGTGTGTGCTCAGTCGTGTCTGACTCTTTGTGACCCCACAGACTGTTGCCCACCAGGCTCCTCTGTCCATGGGATTTCCCAGGCAAAAATATTGGAGTGAGTTACTGTTTCCTTCCCCAGGGGATCTTCCCAACCCAAGAGAGTGACCATCTATTGTGGCAAATGATATCTGACAACTCAGGACAGGTTAGCATCCTGCTGGCCCATGTCACCATCCTCAAGGTCCACTACCAGGCCCATCTTGACTATGATGAAGCTGGAGGGAATCCAGGCAAAGGAATCTTTTCTTCCTCCCCATGTGGTTGAATGAGTCTGTAACATCCCTGCTGGTGTGATGCACCTCAGATCTAGGTGGCAGACTCAAGGCTGTGCGTGGTAGATGCGCTTGCTTCTCCCTTGGAATCCTAAGCTGCTGGAAACATGAAAGATGCTGAATATAGTTTTAATGAGTTTGGCAAGAACAACTGTTAGAGCAGGTGGCTTCTGTGTGATGGGACATCATGGGTTCTCAATTTGTTTTAGTGTCTTTGTTGACTTGGCCTTGCTGGACCTTTGGGTCACACGTATGAAAAGCCCCTGTCCCCTCTACCCTCTGATGAACTGAGACCCTAGCACGAGAGCTGAGATGGAGCTTGCTACAAGCAGGTCTGCAAGCAAAGCACCCCTGAGGCCTCTGCACCTTCTGTGATGGGGAGTCAGGCTGGGAGGATGGAAAGAAATGGGAGGGGGAGCTGTCTGCCCAGCTCCCCCCAACCTCTCCTCTTCCACCAAAGCAAGAGCTGGAGGAAAAGGGGGCATAAAGAACCTCCATTCCCAATATTGTCTCAGCTCTACAGATTGTTTGAAGTATGTCATGTGTATCATTAAGAAGTAATGTGCATCATTAAGAACATAGTATCCTCTAAAGGAAGGTGGGTCCAGAGCTAATACTTTACACTCACCCTTTGGCACATCATTATGGTTGTCAGAGCTCACCTCTTGGGTACATCATAAGACACTGGGTGTTCAAGGCACGTGGTGTTCTGATGCCATGGAGTTTTCTTTTCAATGAAGGTAGGTAGTGTCATGTAGAACTAAATGAGAACTAGCTTCAGTGCTTTGTCAAACTTTTCAATAAATAATAACAACAAAGACTAACAACATGTCAAGTATTTTCCTGATGCCTCACATGCATAACTGTACCTGGAGCCCACTGAAGTAACAACTAACATGCCCATTTTCCTAATGAGGAAACTGACTGGGATTCAGAAAAGTTAAGTCACCTGTCTACCACCACATAGTATTGACTACGATGGGGATGAGGCCAGCAAGCTTTGACATAGTCTTGGAGACAGGTACTGTTGTAAGTGCTTTTCTGAATTTATGCATTTAACTTTTGTAATGACTTAGATGGCAGGTACCACTGTGTCTGGGGCTTCCCTGGTGGCTCAGTGGTAAAGAACTTACCACCAATGTAGGAGACACGGGTTTGATCCCTGGGTCAGGAAGATCCCCTGGAGAAGGAAATGGCAACCCACTCCAGTATTTTTTGCCCAGGAAATCCCATGAACAGAGGGGCCTGTGGGCTATAATCCATGGGGTTGCAAAGAGTTGGACATGACTTAGAGCGACTAAGCAACAATTTGCACCCATTTTATGTATGAGAAAACTGAGGCACAAAAAATGACCTATTGCTTGTCAAAGGGCCATTAAGTAACCAAGCTCTGGCTCTGGAGTCCTTGCTCTTAAACTTATCCCACTCTGATGCTCAGGGTAACTTGGCTGGTAGTGACTGATCCAGGAATTCAAATCCATCAGATTTCTCTGCTGTTTAAAACTGTATTGTCTCCTAAACCAGAAATATCTTTTGCCTTGTTCGTTAGGAAGATTGAGGAAACTACAGGCTTGTCTCCATTTTTGATTATGTTTCCCTAAACTGATGTTAGTTTCTGGGTCCTTATGTGAAATCTTCACGCTCGTGCTCAGCCACTAAGTGGTATCCAGCTCTTTGTAGCCCTATGGATTGTAGCCCGCCAGGCTCCTCTGTCCATGGGAGTATCCCAGCAAGAATACTGGAGTGGGTTGCCATTTCCTCCTCCAGGGGATCTTCCCTACCTGGGGATAAAACCTGTGTCTCATCTTGTGGTAACAGAAATACTTCTCCCTTAAGTGTGAGGTTAACTGCCAAAGAGAGAATTGGGTCCTACTTGCAAGGTTAGCAACCCAAGGGTCACTTGTCACCAATGAAAAGAACCAACTTTATCCAGGGATTGGGGCCTCCTACTCCCTAGACTTTGTATGCTTTCTCCCTTGGGAAGGATGATTCCAGGCAAGACTGGCATCCTGCAGTCTTGTTTTTCTCCCTCCTCGCCATACATTTCCCTTTCCTAGGTTCTCTCCTAGTGACCTCAGTGGTCTCCATTGGCCCAGGACCATGCCCCACAAAAGACTTGTAACTACTCACAGATTCCTTTATGCTAGGGTTTCCCCGTCTTGGCATTGTTGTCATTTGGGGCAGGATAATCCTTTGTTGGAGGGACACTGTGTGCCCTCTAGGGTATTTAGCAGCATCCCTGTCCTCTGCTCACCAGATGTCAGTAGACCTTCCACACAGTTGTGACAGTGCACAGTGTCTCCAGATGTTGCCAGATATCCACTGGGGGCCACATCATCCCTGGCTGAAAAGCATTTTTTATGCCACAGACTAAAGGAGACCCCAGCTGTGAATCTTAGAACGGTGACTCTGTAAGAGTAGAGTTTCATCTGCTTTGTTTTCTGCTCCTTTTGCAGCACTTAGAACAGTGCCTGGCACATAGCAAGAGCTCAGTAAATGATTACTGAATGAATGAATAAATGAATGAATGAATCCTCAATTACTGAATTATAGAATGTGCAGACTTTGTCATGTTTTTACATGAAGCTCCTTGGTTCAATGATTGTTGTTATTCAGTTGCTCAGTCATGTCCAACGCTTTGTATCCCCATGGACTGAAGCACTTCAGGCCCCTCTGTCCTTCACTATCTCCCAGAGTGCTCAAATTCATATCCATTGAGTCAGGGATACTGTCTAACCATCTCCTCCTCTGCTGCCCTCTTCTCCTTTTGCCTTCAGTCTTTCCCAGCATCAGGGTCTTTTCCAATGAGTCAGCTCTTCACATCAGATGGCCAAAGTATTGGAGCTTCAGCATCAGTTCTTCCAATGAATATTCAGGATTGATTTCCTTTAAGATTGACTGGTTTGATCTCCTTGCGGTCCAAGGAACTCTCAAGAGTCTTCTCCAGCACTACAGTTTGAAAGCACCCATTCTTCGGCGCTCATCCTTCTTTAGGGTCCAACTCTCACATCCACACATGACTACTGGAAAAACCATAGCTTTGACGATACAGACGTTTATCAGCAAAGTGATGTCTCTGCCTTTTAATATGCTGTCTAGGTATAATGACACGTGGTTTTAATTGAGTCTTTATTTGACACATGTCAACACTAACATGTTCTAAACCCTTTTTCTGTATTCTCTCAACTCATCCTTTAAAATACCTTCCGAGGTAAGCACTGGGTTTGCCACCTTACACATGAGAAAGTTGAGGCCCAGAAAGGTTATATGACTTTCCTGGGGTCACCAAGCTAGCAAGTGGCAGAGCCAGGAGATGAACCCAAGTAAACGTGACTCCAGAGATTGCCTGCTGTCCCAGCTAGGATGTTGTTCAACTTTACATAGTTTTTCCCATTCCTGCCCAAGAAATTATTTTTGTTCTAAAGCTGGCATCATGGCAGTTGTAGTTAGGATTTGCATGTCAGACACTAAGTTGTTCATCATAAATCCTTAGAGCTCCACAGAACAAAATATGCTTTGTCACTGCTAGGGAGTCTGTAGCCAGAAAGGTATCTGGCCAGAGGTAACAGGGCAGCTCAGTGGCAGAGCTGTGTTCAAATGTAAGACTCTTCTCTCTGCCTGGCTGCTGGGCTTAGGCTGCAGAGAGTCACAGAGAGGACTGAACTGTTTGGGAAAGGGGACAGTGGACCCTGGACCTTCTTAACAGGGGCTTGACTCATTTTGAGGAAAAGGGACATTCCAGGAGCAGAACTGGGGAGCTGCAGAGACCTTGGAGGTCATCCAAGAGCACAGTGACAGCAATAGCCAGCATCTGTTGAGGCTTCTTTCCTGACTCTCCCAGACCCTGTGCAGTGTGACTGATAGCACTGTTTCATCTACTTTCCTATCACAGTGAGTTGGATAATGTTCTCATCTCCATTCTACAAATGAACAAATTGAGGCTCAAAACTGTTTCGTTGTTTTTCCACGCTCTAGACCGTGGTCATCTGCGAGATTGAAATACAGGTTCAGCTGACCCTGGAGCCCACCTGCTTCTCTACGATAAAATATCGAGATACCAGGCAAGCAGCACAAGGAAATGCCAGGAGTGTGGTTTCGTCTTTTTTGCCTACAGAGCTACTTACCCACTCCCCTTCTTCTTTTTCCTCTTCTTTTCCCCCTCTCTTCTCTCCATCTCCATCTGTTTTGAGAGATTAGGTACATAGGTTCAAGGACCAGAGATTTAATAAGATATGGAGCAAACTATCCTGGTGCTCGTAGTCTAGTAGGTGTGACTGACATGGAAATATAATTACATTTTATAATAAAGGTCTAGACAGGTGTAATGGGAAAATAGATGATGGAGTGACAAATAGAGAAGGCTTCACAGATGTGCACGACAGTGGCAATATGTAATAAAAGCATGCCGGGAAAACACATTGATTTCCCTACCAAGGTTAAACTGACCATGAGAGATTATTACAAAGTGCAACTTTGGAGGTAGATTGGGATTGGATCCTGCAGAGAATAGCTCCTGGCTGAGACTTTCTCCCCCAGAGAAGGAAGATGTGAATGACACAGGGTTTAGATCTTGAATAATAGTTGTTTTTTTCCTCCAAAGAAAAGATATGAATTTCAATGCAAGTGTAGCTCTGCTCACCCCCTCTGTTATCTTCCTGGTCAAGACTGGGGCTTCTTGTCAGCTGCAACGTAGCTCACTTTCCTTGATTAGGTTGAATTTTTTTTAAAAACCACTGAGGATGCTGTCTTTAATTCAGTTAGTGCAATTTGGAACACAGTGGGATTTAGGTCACCCTTTCCTCATCATTGTTGCCATTTGAAATTCTGTGCTATTTCCTGAAAATATCAATGTATGAAATTTAGAAATTTGATACTGACCCTGGAGAGTGCAACTGTGGTCCCATAGAGCTTGATGCATGATGGCTGAGGAGAACTGACCTGTGATTATATGTATATTGATTATCTTAATTAATGCATTCATCAGGTGGATTGCATTGCCTGTTCCTACAAGGTTTATCATATGAAATGAGAAAAAAATGGGACTGTCTTTTGACATGTCTTATATTTAAGAATCAACAGGAAGGCCGTTTGGTGGAGACTGTCAGCCTGTTGGCTAGCAGACATGCTCTGATTGCTGTGTTCACAGTCTGACTTGGTACCAGGTAGCCCTGCAAGGAGGCGTGTTTAAGTCTTAGTAGATGTCCTCTGAAGAAGGAGCCTAATTCCTGGTTGGCTTTTCTACAGTGAGGATCACTGTCATCAACCAGTAGAGCAGAGCCTTGTTATAACCCAGCTGGTTAACACACGGGTTGATCCCACTACGCGTGCATGCTCTCGTTGCTCAGTTGTGTCTGACTCTTTGTGATCCTATGGACTGTAGCCTGACTAGGCTTCTCTGTCCCGGGGATTGTCCAGGCAAGAATACTGAACCAGGGGGCCATTTCCTCCTCCAGGGGATCTTCCCAGCCTGGGGCTTAAACATCCGGTCTCCCGAGTTTCATGCATTACAGGCAGATTCTTTACTACTGAGCCACCGGAAGCCCTCATTCCACCATGGGATAACTCAAAACCCACCCTTCAACACGTTCAGTGTTATTACTTTGCCTCTAAAGCAAAAGCTCTGGCTAGCATCCTCCATTCACAAAGCCAAGGCTCAGAATCCTTTCTCCAGGCTCCTGCTGCCTTCACCCACTCTTCTTCCTTTGCACCCAGGAGGTGCTAGGGAAGCCCTAGAGTTTACTCTACCCAGGTCTTTGCAGCATACACAAACTTGCATAGGCAGTCTCTGTGGATCCTACCTGCTGGTGCGTAGGATGGAATTGAGGTAGACACAGCAGTCTCATTCTCAAATAAGGAAACTGAGGCACAGTGGTTTAAGCTGATTTGTTCAAGGTTGTTGAGTTGGTCATTGAACCAAATTCTCCTGTTTCTCCCACTGTAAGATCCCACTGTGACTGCACAATGGTGGCAGAGGGCGGCTCCAGAACTTTTGATGGGGTGAGATCTGACCCTGCCCTGACCTTTATCTCCCTTTTAAAAATATCCATTTGTTTGTTTTTGGTTGTGCTGGGTCTCCACTGCTACGTGCAGATTTTCTCTAGTTAAGGCAAGCAGGGCTGACTCTCTAGTTGTGGTGCACAGGCTTCTCATTGTGGTGGGTTCTCTTGTTGCAGAGCACGGGCTCTAGGGCATGCGGGCTTCAGTGGTTGCAGCCCACAGGCTTAGTTGCCCCGTGGCATGTGGGATCTTCCCAGACCTGGGAGCAAACCCATGTCCCTGCTTTGACAGGAGATTCTTAACCGCTGGATCATGAGGGAAGTCCTGGCCACTCCCGCTTGAGCATGGGCCCTCTGTCTTTTAAGGCCTGGATGGTGACACCATCACCCCTAGACTGTGCTCTCATACTCTGAGCTCCCGTGTCCAGTGTCCTTCCATGGTGAATGGACAATCAGTTTTACAGACTTAGTCTTATTTTTTTACATTAAGTTCTTCTATCATCTCTGTGGGGATTTACAATCATTTGATTTCTCTTTTAATGACCTTTCCTCGCTTAGACTTTCTCTTCTTCTAGCCTCCCTTAAAGGCTTCCCTGGTGGCTCAACAGTAAACAATCCACCTGCAATGTGGGAGACCTGGGTTCAATCCCTGTGTTGGGAAGATCCCTCTGAGGAGGGCATAGCAACCCTCTCTAGTATTCTTGCCTGGAGAATCTCCATGGACAGAGGAGCCTGGCGGGCTACAGTCCATGGGGTTGCAAAGAGTTGGACCCGACTGAGGGACTAAGCACAGCACACAGCCTCTCTTAACGCAGTTAGGGACCTATAAACCAGAGCAGATTTGCACTAGGGGAATTTCCAATTTGTCTTAATCAGTTGGATCTGGGAATGACTCCCACATTGAGGACAGTTTTTTGCACCTGATACCACTACCGTTTAGGATTTCTGAATATGGGAAGCACATCTGTGAGGCCTTAGCATGTGGGTGTATGTTCTCTCTGAGTGTTGTGGGCAGGATATAGCCATCACAGTAAATCTGCCTAATTTCTTTCTCTTCACTGTCCCTTCAGGGAGACTCTATGAAACCTTCAGGGTCTCTTTTATCAGAGTCTTTGAATGAACAATAACCAAAGCATGTTGGTTTAAATTCTCCACCTGCTGGTTGTGTAGGTGCGTGTTCTCACTTCTGCTGTGGCTGTAACTACCTGAGTAGTTGGGGGAACCTCCTGCTGCTCCAAGTTCATGTCTAGACCTTGTACTCAGATCAGTGGAATTTCATCCACACACCAAAGTCCAACAGTGTGGCAGAAAACTCAGGGAAAATTAGAATGGGGTCTTTTGCTGTGCACCTGAGGGGAAGATCAGCCCAGAGCCTCTGAAGCTCAGCAGACAGCCCACTGTGGTTAACTGACACCTAAGCAGCTAATGCAATGGCTGGGAGTCTGATCTCTGTTTCATTTCAATGTGATGAGGAACAGTCACTAAAGGCTTCCCAAATCTCTGACAGCAAAATGGAAATAATATACATTTGAACTTCATTTGAAGATCTATTTATAGTAGGCTCTAGGAGAGCAGAAAGTATTTTTAAAGGATCAAAATGTTTTGGTACTTTTTAAGTTTTAGATTTGTATTAGCATTAAACACTTAGGATTCCCACCTCTGCCAAGAGATAATATTGCACAGGACATGAAAGAAAGCACTTCCTGATTCTCCTCTGAGTTCACTTCATTGCCTGCTCTTGTGGCTTGAATGATGGAGCTAGGATTGTTGTCGCTGTTCAGTTGCTAAGTTGAGTCTGACCCTTTAAGATCCCATGGACTACAGCACGCCAGGCTCCTCTATCCTCCACTATCTCTCAGAGTTTGCTCAAGTTCACGTCCATTGAGTCAGTGATGCTATCCAACCATCTCATCCTCTGCCAGCTCCTTCTCCTTTTGTCTTCAGTCTTTCCCATTATCAGAGTCTTTTCAGATGAGTTGGCTCTTCGCATCAGGTGGCCAAAGTATTGGAGCTTCAGCTTCAGCATCAGTCCTTCCAGTGAACATTCAGGGTTGATTTCCTCTAGGATTGACTGATTAGATCTTGCAATCCAGGGGACTCCCAAGAGTCCTCTCCAGCACCACAGTTTGAAAGCATCAGTTCTTAGGTCTTCAGTCTTTTCTATGGTCCAACTCTCATGTCCGTATATGACCACTGGAACAACCATCGTTTAGGCTATGCAGACCTTGGCAAAGTGATGTTTTTGCTTTTTTAGTACGTTGTCTAGGTTTGTCATGGCTTTCCTTCCAAGAAGCAAGCGTCTTCTAATTTCATGGCTGCAGTCACCAGCCTCAGTGATTTTGGAGCCCAAGAAAAGAAAATTTATCACTGCTTCTACTTTTTCACCTTCTACTTGCCATGAGTGATAGGACCAGATGCCATGATCTTAGTTTTTGAACGTTGAGTTTTAAGCCAGCTTTTTCACTCTCCTTTTTCACATTCACCAAGAGGCTCTTTAGTTCCTCTTTGTTTTCTGCCATTAGAATGGTATCATCTGCATATCTGAGGTTGTTGACATCTCTCCCAGCAATCTTGATTCTAGTTTGTGACTCATCCAATCCAGCATTTCATATGATGTATTCTGCATATAAGTTAAATAAGCAAAGTGACAATATCCAGGATAGGAGCTAGCAAGCTTTTTCTGTCAAGGGCCAGATAGTAAATATTATAGTCTTTGTGGAGTAAAGGGTATCTATTATAATTCCTCAGAGCTGCTGCTGTAATATGAAAACAGTCATAGATAATAGGCAAATTAATGGGTGTGGTTGTGTTTCAATAAAACTTTATTTACAAAAGCAGGCACCCTTTGGGCTCTAGATTGTCAATCCCTTGAACTTGTAGTTCTCTTCCATTTGCGTTCTGACCCATTTATATCCAGCACCTTTACAGAGCTTAGCATACAGAAGGAACTTAATAATGATTGATTAAGCTAGCAAGTTAGATGTGAGCAATAAAACCACTAGATTACAGTGTTAAAGGAGCAGAAACAAAAAGTTAATTACTAGAGGTGTAACAGTTAATGGACAAGAGAAAGAAACATTTGTTAGCAGCTTCGTGGTTAGAGGTGAAGTCACTTGTGTTTAGTCATCATCACAGACCTTAAAAGAACTATGAAGAGACAAAGAGCCACCAGTTAACAGTGAGATACAGGGCAAGAGACTTGACATCTGAGCCTCAGTTTCCTTATTTATGAAATGAGATCATTTCCATCTTCAGTATAATATAGCAGATTGCTATGCTAGGTCACTTCAGTCATGCCCAACTCTTTGCAACCCCATGGGCTATAGTCCACCATGGGATTCTGTCCATGGGATTTTCCAGGCAAGAATCCTGGAGTGGATTGCCGTTTTCTTCTCCAGGGGATCTTCCCAGCCCAGGGCTTGAACCCGAGTCTCTTATGTCTCCTGCATTGGCAGGCAGATTCTTTACCACTAGCGCTACCTGGGAAGCCCCATATGGGCTTAAAGGGGTGAAACAGATCTGATCCCAGTCCTGGAGATATAACAGGTTGTGGGACATTACAGCTCTCAGTTTCCACCTCTGTGACTAGAGGCTGATACTTTCTCCTTTAGGGAGTGATTAGGATGGTTTAGTGCAGGGTTTCTCAGCACTGTTGACATGCTGAACCAGAAAATTCTTTGCTGTGTGGGTTGATTTGTCAGCACCCCCAGTCTCTATATCGGGCTTCCCTGGTGGCTCAGTGGTGAAAGAATCCACTTGCAATGCAGGGGATGCGGGTTCCATCCCTGAGTCGGAAAGATCCCCTAGAGGAGGAAATGCTAACCCACTCCAGTACGCTGAGAAAATGCTATGGACAGGCAGGCTACCGTCCATAGAGCCGCAGAGAGTTGGACATGACTGAGTGACTGAAGACGCACGCACTGGTCTCCATCACTAGATGCTGGTAGTATGCCTATTATGTGATAACAAAAAAGCCTTCAGACACTGCCCAGTGTGCTTTTCCCTGGCTGGAAATTACTCCCTGAGTTAGAGGAATAACACATAGAGCACCTGGCGTGAAGCTTGGTGGACTTTGGGGTTCAATAGATAGAACTCTTCATTATTAATAGCATATTGAAGTCTGAATTCTCCTCCCTTTGAATGAAATTCTCTTCCCTTCTTCAGTCGATGTCTCTCCCCTAAAGGTTCAAGAATGGATTTTTTTTTTTTTCCAGATCCCAGGTCTTTCTCTTAATATTTCTGTGTTTCTTAGAGGTCTTCCTCCTGGAAGGAGCTAGGCTTCCCATGATGCCCTGCTGTGTATGCTTTCCAGCCCTTTAAACACACGTGTACCTAGACTTGTATTTGAGGTCACGGTCAGAATTCTTAAATGGTTCATATGAGAAATCGTAGGGTTATTTGCAACATAAATGAACAGGGAGGGCTAAGGACTGAAAGACTTAACTCACAAAGGCTGGCAGGCTGAGGTAGTGGGTGTTATTCAGAGAAAACAGATAATGTACCTCAAACAAATACCAACAAAATCATCACTTCTCTCGTGAGCATGTGTGCGTCTAACATTATCCAGGGGCCAGTTTTCAGTGGTTTAAACTTTAGCCAAGATGGCTATTCAGTTTACATCTGGATTTAATGTTTTGTCCTCCATATTCCCAGTGGTGCAGTGGTTCCTTCCCAGTTTTCACATATACTCTTTTTAATGTTGGGACATTTTCAGTGAATTCTGGCCCCTACATATTAGTAGTTGTGTTTTTTGTCTATCTCTCTGAGAAAATACATAAATGCAAAAGAATGCATTGAATTCAGTAGCATTATCAAGTGGCCGCTTCTTCTGTATCTGCATGTATTTGAAAGATAATGGTACTATATGTAATAAAAATGATTCATTCTGTCCACAGGCAGCACATTGGAGACATGTGGATTTGAGACTTCCTGTAAGTCACTCTCTCTGGCCACCGAGTCTCTGTGGCCCACAGCTTGAGAACTGTGGCGATAGAATGCATCTGCTGGACATGTGTGTTCAGCCCTGTGCAATGCCATTCTCAGCAATGCTGCATGCACTTAGGTGTTTTTGATAAGTGTCTTGAAAAATTATGCCCCAGGCCTTTGAGTCTTCTGATTTTAAGGTATTCGTCCATTCCTCAAACTCTGCCTCACTGTGACACAAACAGATAAATCTATGATTTGGGCCCTAGGCTTTAAGAAAACTCTTCTTTATTTAGACAAACATTTCTACAGTGACTTCCTGGTATGAATATTGGAGAGTACCAGTTATAGTCAGAATAACAGAACTGGCCCTAAACTAGATTTCAGGCAATATGATTTGATTGGCCAACTGCCATCGCTAACTAGCGTCATCCTGCCCCATCTCCATCTAATTCCTAAAACCCCTCAAGCATGTGATCCATCATATAATTTTCTCATTTATGCCAGCACTGGATAATGGCCTAATCTCTCCAGCAGCATTCAGGTTTATTAGAGAAGATGGCATTTACAAAATCATTTCACTGTTTCACTGCAAATACCCTAAACTAGTAGGCATCCTCTTATTATAAACCTTCCTTTTAACAATGGTTTATTACTTGCAATTAAAATCACCTGGAAGACCCAGTAAATGGTTTTCGTTTCTTTTCTTTAGCGTTTGGTTAATATTTAGCTGGTGGGTCACCTGGGACTTAGGAAGGAACATTTGAGAGAGTCAAGTTTCCAGTTAGAGAAGGCCAACCTTGCTAAGGATGAGAGCTGTCCAGAGGGATGTGGTCATCACTAGAGCTTAGATTACCATCTGCCAGGCCTGTTGGAAAAGGTGCTCCCACACCGGGTTTAGAAGTTCCAGAGAAGGGACTTCCTTTGTGGTCCAATGGTTAAGACTCTCCATTTCTACTTCAGGGGGCCCCGGGTTTGATCCTCGGTTGGGGGAACTAAGATAACAGCATGGCAAAGCAAAAAAAAAAAGAAAGAAAGAAAGAGTTCCAGAGAAAAAATAGGCGGAATACCAAACGCAATCTTCCCTTTCTTGTGTTTTGCATTCAGATGGGCCATCGAAGACAACTTTAGCGGCAACAGTATGCTGTCATCTGGGTACAATGCAGAGATAGTTGAGAGACAGTAATGACTAGGAAAGGGTCTCACTGACTTTCACTGTAATGACTTGTTTAAACAAACCAAGATGCAGACACAGGTAAGTTCAGAGTTTATAGCGTGGGACAGAAGTCTCTAGTCCATCGCCTGGATGCATATCCTGTTCTTCTAACACGTATTAGCTGTGTGTGGTGGGCAAGCTCCTTTACAGTCTAGCCCTCAGTTTGCTTCTAGGGATAACACTAACCTCAACACCCCAGAGCTTCAAGGTCACAGGAGAGGGTGCATCAGAGAGCCGAGCACACCATTTGGTACTTGCCATGTCCTCTAGAAACGTCGTATAGGTCATAATTGCATGCAGTAAATGTGCATAGGTGTATGGCCTCCTAGCAGACACCGGGTGGGTCTGAGCTGTGCTTTGTTTGCAAAGTTAGCACCCGCGAGGCACGTTTTCTGATCGATGAAGCCTGGTGCTGGGCACTGGGATACTAGGATGCGTAAGGTGCTCACCTTTTGCTGGAAGCCCAAGGAGGAGAGAGCAATGGGGGAAAGACCCAACAGAAGACCAAGGGGACTCGGTGCTAACCCTGACTGTCCCTGAGACTAAGAAGGAACAGAAAAAGAAGCTCCAGCCTCTGCCCTGATTTGTAATGCCGACTATCTGAGCAGAGACCAGGGTCCAGCACTCCCACCTCCATTGCCATGACTTGAGAGAGGCGTTCTGGAAGGCTGTGCAGGGGCTGGGGCACTGGCTCAGTCAAAATGAGCCCATTGGAGGAGACCTGGCCGAAGGTCCTCCTGTTTCTGAGTTTCCACACCTCCTGACCTTTAACAGTATCCTGAAGAAAATCAGATCCACCTTAAAGAATAGCATAGATTGTTTAATTTGGGGAATATTGTCTCTCTTGGCTTAAGCAGAGATAATATAAACCTGTGACTCTGTTGTAGCCCTGTTTAGGAGAGACTTGAAACCTGGGATGGAGAGAAGGTGGTGGTACCAGAGAAAGCCCTCTTGTGGGTTATGGAATCACAGAATGTGTCTGCTGTATTGGAAGGGAAGTTGAAGACCTCATCTGGGCTTTGTTTTGCAGTTGGACAAACGGAGGCCAGAAAGCACAGTGAGCTGACTGAGGCCACATAGCACTTCGTAGCAGAGCCCAGGCTAGACTGGTGGTGGTGTCCTCCTGTCCAGGACCTGGCCCCGTGATCCCACCGTCTCCTCATGCAGTGTCCACACTAATGCACAGTCCATGCTGCAGCTCCCAGCAAAACCCTTCATGCACCATAAACACTTCCGTCTGTGCCCTGGCAGGACTCACCATCTGAACCAGGCAAGTGGGAAACAGAGGAGCCCTCCAGTATGGGATCTGTAGTTTAGTCTTATTTTCCATTGTGTATAGACAAGAGTGATTTAAGAAAAAAAGAAAAAGAAAAGCACAAGCCAGATGCCCTAATTAAAACACTAAATTTTCTTGGAGTTTATGTGCTCCAAGCAATGTAAATAAAGGTGAGGCCTGGGCTCCTCTGTCCATTAATCAGCTTCAGTCACAGGCTCACTCCTCTGGTTTGTTTAGGGATTTCAGCCCATCACCCACACCTCTTGGCATTTCTGAGATACAAGGGGGAGGGTTCCATTTGTCATCCTGATTGCCCTCCCCTGGGTTCCTTGGAGTGGTAATCTCAGTGTTGCCTTTTGCATGAAATATTAAGTTCAGGGATAGAACCAGGACATTTCAATGCAGGCAGGATACACTTGGGAAGGCTGGTTTTCTGCCTCCGTGGCTTCATTTGCATTTATTTTGCTCCCAACCGTTTGTAATATAGTGGTGGATGTCCATCAGATAGCTATTAACTCTTCAGCCAGCTCCTCAGAGGGCTCTTGCAGCTGTCTCTTACAAGTTCAGGGGATAAGATGGCTCGTACCTTCGGGCATTCCATTGGTGTCACGAGCCACTGTGGATGTTAGCACTTCCCATTTTGCTTCTCTTTAGTCTCTCAAGGACACCACAAGACAACAGCCTTGTTTGTATGACTACATTCCTTCATCTGGACTCTGATTCCTGAGTTTAACCACCAAATCCACTACCTCCTAGCATGTCATCTTGTTGGTTCACATAACATCTATGTAGCAGGGCTGATAGTAGTATATACCTTATAGGATTTTTATAAAGATTAAGTGGGTTCATATAAGTGAAGCCCTGTGTTAAGTTCTTGGCACATATGTGCTAAGGATTCCATAAATATCACTGTGAGTTTTTAAAGCTATGGCCCAACGTCTCTCCCACTGAAGACCTTTAGGACCAAAGAGTGACTTCTTTTGAAAGCAACAACAAAAATCATTTAAGGAGGGGCTAGTTTAAGTAGGAATCTTGGCATATCAAATACAAATCCCAGGGTTTCTAAAGGCTTAATGTCCTCATTTATTCTGTGGTTTGATCTATGAGGTTTCCCATTTGGTGGTGGCAGAAGGGACTCCCTGAGTGCCCGCTGCTCTCTGTGCTCCGCTTCATATGCACGACCGAAGTCTTATCTCCGACAGCTCGTGCATCATCCTCCCCAGGAGAGGGAGCCCCACTGACTGGCTCATAGACCCTCAGTCAAATTCTGCGTTATTTTTTCTCTTTATAGCTTGCCTGCTGATATTTCAAGCTCTTGTTATGAAGCAAAGAAAGTCGTTAAGTGCTGAGAGGTGGCGGCTGCATCTACTGCTGTCTTCTCTCTCGTTGGTCAGTTCTACTTGGGCTGCATGACTGGGTTTGTAAGGTGGATGGCCCATGTCCATGAAAACATGATGGAATGTTGCCCCGCCACGTCCTAGTGAGGATTTGACACAGGAAGTCCTTGCTCCCCTCCTGCCTCCATTTGGTTGCAAGACTGGCAAATCACTTTCATGTTTGAGCCCCATTTTCCCCATCAGTAAAGTGAGAGGAACAGAGCAGTTGGATCATTAACTTCCTTTAACGTGTACCTTTCTTGGGCATGTGCTGGTGTGCAGGTCCTGTGCTGGGCAGAGGGAAGAGGATGATGAAGGGGAGAATAACGACACTTAACGTTTACCGGGTGCCTGGGAGGGACAAGATGTTGTTCTCAAAGTTGTCTGTGTATTTCTGTGTTTAATCCTCACATCAAACATTATTATTAACCTTCTTTTTACCAATGACGTGACTGAGGCACAAAGTGGTTAAATAATGTGTCCATGCTCACACAGCTCTGGTGGCTCAGATGGTAAAGAATCTACCTGCTAATGCAGGAGACCTGGGTTTGATCCCTGGGTTGGGAAGATCCCCTGGATAAGGGAATGGCTACCCACTCCAGTATTCTTGCCCAGAGAATCCCGTGGACGGAGGAACCAGACAGGCTACAGTCCGCGGAGTCACAAAGAGTCGGACATGACTGAGCAACTAACATTTTTTCCCTTTCACACAGCAGGTAGAGTTAGGATATGAATGGTGGCCCAGTGACTCCAAAGCCTATATTTTTAACCAGCACTAAGTGCTCCATTCTTGCCTGAAACCATACATTATGATGAGTAATATACTCTGTGATGAGTACCATGGTAGTCGTACCTGCAGGGTATGTAAAAGTGTTGACAGGGGACACTTCTCTGAGGAGCTCAGTGGCAGACATCCCAGGAGGCTGTGCTTGAGTTGAGTCCTGAAAGACAAGTGGCTCTTCTCTTTGCACAGAAAGTGTAGAGGGGAAGGGAGAGCTCTGGGCAGGGCTTCCTCAAGGATGAAAGATGCGGCAGGGGGATGCATGGCTAGGCAGGGAACAGCCACACTCCAGGTCTGGGTGTGATGGGAAAAGTAAGTAGTGGGAGTTGAGAGAGAACAAGAGTGTGTAAGGTGGAGAGGCTAGATTTGGAAGGTTCTTGTAAACCAAGATAAAGAATCTGGATTTTACCCAGGTACAATGAGAAAGGCATTAAATCATTTTTTATTATGATAAAATATACATAGCCCACAGTTTATTATTTCAACCATTTAAAAGTGTGCAATTTAGTGGTATTAAGTACATTGACAGTGTTGTGTAATCATCACCAATGTCTAGTTCCAGGACTTTCTAATCCAACTTGAAAAGATACTCTGTGCTCCATTAAGTAGACACTCACCTTACCTCCCCCTCAGCTCATGGCAAACATCTATCTGCTTTCTGTCTCTATGGATTTGCTTTTTCTGATCACTTCCTATAAATAGAAATATAAAGCACATGACCTTTTGTGCTGAACATATTTCACTTAGCATCCTGTTTTCAAGATTCACTCACATTGTGGCATGTGTCAGAATTTTATTCTTTTTCATGCCAAATAATACTGTTTGGATATGCATTGGAAGGACTGTTGCTGAAACCAAAACTCCAATACTTTGGCCACCAGATGCAAAGAGCTGACTCATTGGACAAGACCCTGATGCTTTAAGTCAGATTGGACGGAAAGATTGAAGGCAAAAGGAAAGATTGAAGGCAAAAGGAAAGATTGAAGGAGGTGGCAGAGGCTGAGATGATTAGATAGCATCACTGACTCAATGGACATGAATTTGAGCAAACTCCAGGAGACAGTGAAGAACAGGGGAGCCTGGCGTGTCCATGGGGTCACAAAGAGTTGGACACAACTTAGTGACTGAACAATAACAACAAATGCCACATTTTATTTATCCGTCCATCATTTGATGGACGTTTGAGTTGTTTTTACTTTTTGGCTATTGCAAATAGTACCATTGAATTATTTTAAGTTTTGGCCTCTGGCACCCGTGCCTGGAAACTCCCATGGACAGAGGAGCCTGGTAGGCTGCAGTCCAGGGGGTCGCGAAGAGTCAGACACGACTGAGCGACTTCACTTTCACTTTTCACTTTCATGCATTGGAGAAGGAAATGGCAACCCACTCCAGTGTTCTTGCCTGGAGAATCCCAGGGACGGGGAAGCCTGGTGGGCTGCTGTCTCTGGGGTCGCACAGAGTCGGACACGACTGAAGCGACTTAGCAGCAGCAGCAGCTCCTCAGATCAATTTACTGTAACCTTCACCCCATTAAGTGTCAGTTTGCCCATCTGTATTATGGTGAGATCTACGTATATATGCGTATGTCTATATTTGTATGTATGCTTTTCCAAAAGTGTGCCATCTGCCTCTCTCTAAATTATAAGTGTACGGGAAAATTAGATAACTTTGAAATTCTTGGAAGCTCCAAAAATTCTATTTAAATTGAAAGTTTCCTCAGGCGTAAAATGGGAGTGATAAGAGCACCCACTTCTGAGAGTTGCTGAGGTTATTAAGTGTGTGCATTTATGGGAGGCATGGATAACAGTGTGCAGCATAGCAGAAGCACCCTGTGAATGTTGGTTGTGATCATTACTGTAATTATCATCATTGTTATTATTGGCAAAATATCCACTTTGCCCGCCCTATGTTCTCTGGGCTGCGGGAAGCTGGGATGGGTTTTCTGGGTCTCGGCCAGTCCACGAAGGAGCCCTGCTGTGCAGATTTTGGGTGCATGTTGTCAGAGGAGACTTGTGACTGTGTAACTGTGGAAACTTTCCTTTTCTTTCTGCCTGTTCTTTCTAAAATATTTGTAGAGCCTCTGGTATGGAACATCGCTGTGCCCCATAGTGGAGGTAGGCAGTAGTTAGGATCTAAATCTTTATTTAGGATGGTTATAAGCTAGCATTTATGGCAACAAACAGTGACAAGCCCAGGCTGCTGTGCGAGTGGCCTGGAAGTGAATCCTCGCCTCACTGCTTGCTTGCTGCATGCCGTCAGCTAGTTCTTTACCCTCCCTGGGCCTGATTTTCCCCATCTGTAAAATGGCACAATACAGTAGAGTCTAGCTCAGTGCGAGGTTGGAATGTGATGCTGAATGCAGAGTTGTTTGGTAGTGCTTGGTACCTAACAGGCTCTTAGCTCATATCTTTTGAAAAGAAGAGAAAACATTATGTGCACAAATTACGTACTACAAATTGGAAAGGAATACAAGAGAAGCTTCAGCATCCTTTAGAATTTCAAAGAAGAGCAATATCTCTGGCTGAAATGGACTGTGAAAATCTGATTTGGAACCTTGTGAAGAAAGAACACCAGCTCTAACTTTTCGGTGCTTATCATGTTCCAGGTATTGTGCTAAGCACCTTTAATTTTTATTATACTTGCCTACCTACCTACCAAGTGGTGTCCTTTGTTGGGGTGGATTACATTTTTAAACCTTCTCACAATCCTGTGAGGTATTGTTGTTGTTGTTCAGTCCCTAAGTCTTGTCTGACTCTTTGCAACCCCATGGACTACAGCACGCCAGGCTTCCCTGTTCTTCACTGTCTCCTGGAGTTTGCTCAAATTCATGTCCATTGAGTCAGTGATGCTATCTAATCATCTCAGCCTCTGCCACCCTTCTCCTTTTGCTTTCAATCTTTCCCAGCATTAGGGTCTTTTCCAAGGAGTTTCTGCTTTACATCAGGTGGCCAAAGTATTGGAGCTTCAGCTCTAACATCAGTCCTTCCAGTGAATATTCAGGGTTGATTTCCTTTAGGACTGACTGGTTTGATCTCCTTGAAGTCCAAGGATTTGAATTTGAGAGCACCGCAATTCTAAAGCAGCAATTCTTTGGCACTCAGTCTTCTTTATGGTCCAACTCTTGCATTGATTATCCTTGGTTTGTAGAGGCTAAGGCCTTGCCCATGGTCACCTAGCAGAGAAGTACTGCCTGCCTAGAGTACCCCCTCGCATGTGACCTGTAAGCAAACCTCAATGCCAGGTGGGTAATTCCTGCCATCAGGAGATGCTTTGGTATAGATAAGCCATTGATGGAACCTCATTCTGTGAGGAATTTAAATTGAAAGTAAGTTTGTATTTTGTGAGTGTACAGCACCGCAGATTCAAAAGAAACAGGCCAAGAAGCATGTAGGGTGGCAGGAGCTAGCTGGTTACCAAGTGGGTAAGAGGCTTTGGAGTTAAACTATTGTGAGTTCAAGTCCCAGCCTTGGCTCTTACTGTGTTTAACCTTGAGCAAAGTACATTATCTCACTGAGTCTCACTCAGTTTTATCATCATTAAAATAAAAATAATAATAGTACCTGCATCTGGGGGTTGTTGTGAGGATGCTAGGAGACAAAGCACGTAAAAATCTCTCAGGGAGCCCCTCTCACTTACTAAACTTCAGTGAAAGGGTCTTTATCATCATCAGTGTGCCAGTTTGGTGGCATAGATGAGTCTTCATCACCTCTGCCTGTCCTGAAACTGGAGGCATCCTAACAGCCTGTCTGTGCAGGAACTTCCTTGCTGGCCTGGAGAAGGACCACAGAGCAGATGGGCAGCTGGGCATCTTGGGGCACACTTTCCCCTTTGACCTCCCCAGGGAGCTGCCAAGTGAACAGACAATTACTAGAGATGGAGGCTGAATCCTTTGTGCACTGGTCCACCTGGGACTGGACCAAGGCCTCCGAAGTCATTTGTCATCTGCTAATGGGGCTAATCAGTGGCTGGAGGGTGGAAGGAGGGGGGCTACTGGATGTGGCAACCAGACCCTTGCCGTGGGCTTCAGGGTGACTCTGCTACAGGTGTATTTTTTCCTCAAAAAATATATGCTGCCTTTCACAGATTTGTGTTGCTTCTGAACGCAGAAAGCACATGTATTTAATCCACATGCTCATTTAAGTGGAGCTCTGACTCTCCTAACTTCTATTGTGCCTCTAGCCTTCTCTGGTTTGCAAAACAAGGAAGTATTAGGAATCACTGGGGCTTCTCCTCCCTAACTATCTCTTTTTTCTTAAAAAATTTTGACCACACCCTACAGCATGTGGGACCTAAGTTCCCTGACCAGGGATTGAACCCGTGTCCCCTGCATTAGAAGATGGAGTCTTAACCACTAGACTACCAAGGAAGTCCCCTAACTACCTCTGAGGACCACATTGGTTCCCAGAGGCCTCTTTGCAGACTGGGCTGTGTGAGTCTGCAAATCCCAAAGAACTTTAGGAAGCCTGGACTCCTTGCTCAGGCAGAGCATGAAGTGTGGGGGCACAGGGATGAGAATCTTCCAACCTTGTCCCTTGTTAGACCATCAGCTAACAAGTCAGCATCTCCCCTCCCTGGCATCAAAGGGGCAATTTTAGAAGAAGAATGCACAGGTTTGTTTCCTCCTTTTCCTCATGAGCTTCCTGAGGTCAAATATGCTTCTGACTTCTTTTGAAATCCTGTGTGTGTGTGTGTGTGTGTATTCAGTCATGTCCAACTCTTTGCAACCCCATGGACTGTAGCCTGCCAGGCTTTTCTGTCCATGGAATTCTCCAGGCAAGAGTACTGGAGTGAAAACCAGTGGGCATTTAATAGATGTTGACTAATCAAAAGTCTCTAAAAGTGAACCTGCTGAGATTCCATCTTGAGAGGGGGAGACTATTTAATTGGAAATAATGTGTTTAATATTAGGCCTCCATGGGCCATTAAAAAAAAAACAACAACAACCCACAACAGGAACTTCTATGGTGGTCCAGTGTTTAGGAATCTGTCTTCCAGTGCAGAGGATGTGGGTTCAATCCCTGGTCAGGAAACTAAGACCCCATGTGCTGTCGTTGTTCAGTCAGTCAGTCATGTCCGACTCTTTGTAACCCCATGGACCTGCAGCATGCCTGGCTTTTCTGTCCTTCACTATCTCCCAGAGTTTGCTCAAACTCATGTTCATTGAGTCGGTGATGCCATCCAGCCATCTCATCCTCAGTCACCCCCTTCTTCTCCTGCCCTTAATCTTTTCAGCATCAGGGTCTTTTGCAATGAGTGAGCTCTTCACATCAGGTGACCAAAGTATTGGATCTTCAGCTTCAACATCAGTCCCTCCAAGGAATATACAGGGTTGATTTCCTTTAGGATTGACTGGTTTGATCTCCATGCAGTTCAAGGGACCCTGAAGAGTCTTCCCGAGCATCACAGTTTGAAAGCATCAGTTCTTCAGTGTCCCACATCATGAGGGGCAACTAAGCCCTTGAGCCACAACTAGAGAAGCCTGCCTGCCGAAATGAAGAACTAGCACAGCCAAAAATAAATAAAATTAAAAAATAACTCTCAAAAATCTCACCTTAATGATAAATGGTATTATGCTTAACAAAATAAGGTATCTTTGAGATTTCTTATGCTTTTGTAAAATGTTAATACCTCTCAGAATCTCCCTTTACCCACCTTTAAGCCAGACCTGAAATGAAATTCAAATCCTGCATTGATTTAGTCATTCTGATTCATCTTGTAATGGGGGTGTTTGGAATCTAGCTAACCTAGTTCAAATCCTGATTCTGTTACTTAAAATGCTCTACCACTGAGCTATACTCCCCACTGACTCTGTTATTTAAAAAACTGTATGACCTTAAAAAGTTTGCTTAACTTCTTAGAATACCAGTTTTAAAAAATATATTTTTTAAATTACCAAACAAAAGTTTTGAGGACTCAACAAAAGCCCCATGGACCATGCATGCCCAAACAGTGTGCCTTTGATAGCTAAGGACTCGGTAAAGAGAGGTCATTCATTTGTTCAACAACCTTTTATTAAGTCCTCCCCATATGGTAAATCAACCTTGAATATTCACTGGAAGGACTGATGCTGAAGCTGAAGCTCCAGTACTTGGCCACCTGATGTGAAGAGCCAACTCATTGGAAAAGACCCTGATGCTGAGAAAGATTGAGGGCAGGAGGAGAAGAGGGTGACAGGCGATGAGATGGTTGGATGGCATCGCCAACTCAATAGATAAGAGTTTGAGCAAACTCTTGGAGATAGTGAAGGACTGGAAAGCCTGGCGTGCCGCAGTCCATGGGGTCACAAAGAGTGGGACACAATTTAGTGATTACACAACAACAGCAATATGCTAAATGTGACCTGGTCCCAGTCTGCAAAGAGTTTATACGCTAATGGTGAAGCTTGTGGCTTTGTGGTAATGAACACCGTCAATTCAGCCTTTCACTGGAACCTTGCTTTTTATGGTGGGTTAGTGACCCAAGAGAGAAAGACCTCCTTTCCCTCAGCTCACTCCTCCTACCTACCCCCACCCCTCACCCTCACTCTCACCAGACATTACCCAAAACTTCACCTGAACAAGCAGGAACAACATTTAGTTTTTGATGAGGTGATGTCTGGTTTTTTAAATTAAATATCACAGGTAAATTGCTGGCCCATGCCAGAAACCAAAATGCAGGCATCACTGTCATTTCTAAGAGACCTGCATGAGCCCAGCCCGTGTTACCTGGAGAATGCTCTGCACCGTCAGGTAGTAATCACGGAAGGAATTAGTAGCAGCACCTACGTGCGATGAGCAGTACTCTATTAGGCCTTCTCTGCTTTCCCCTTGAGGGTGTTTTCTGCCTGTGTTGAATTTCTTTAAGCTTCTACACATAGTTCAGAGGGTAATACCATTAATTAGACCAACAAGGTAATGTAATGACAAGGTACAAGCCTTCACCATATACTAGATTTACCCCTGATTAACAGAGCAGCACCCCTCCCCCCCCCAGTCACACAGCCTCCCTTCATACCATCCGAGGATAATGCTCCGATTGTAATTAAAACCAGGGAAGAAATTTCCCTCTTCCCCGCAAGTGGAAAATGAACAGTTTAAAAGCAGAGGACCAAACTAATCACTTTGAGAAGTCAAAAAAACATCCCAGAAAAAAAAAACAAAAAAACAAAGAGGCTTGACTTATAATTAGCAGCTAAAAGATTTCCAGTGATATTTCATCAATCTTTGTTTAACAAAAAAAAAAAATTAAGATTTATTTTGACAAGATGGAGTTTTGACTGAAGTCAGGGGAAGCTAAAAGCGTTCCTTTAAAATGTAATTATGTGAAATTTCAATTATCCTCCTCCTTTTCAAAAGTCTCTCCACTTGGCAGGCAATTAATCGACATGAAAGAGGGCGGGAGGTTGACACAGTGTACAGTGTGACTTCCTCCCAGGGACAGACATGCTCGCTCTCGTGTGCTGTTTTCAGCTAACTTGGAAATGAGAGGGCATGGGGTGGGGACAGTCATTTGAGCTGGCCAAGGAATCTAAATATTTTCTCCCTAGCTGCACCCGTATTCGTACCTAGACATCTACTGGTGTTTCCCCTTTCAGGGGCCCCAAGAGCTTCTGAGAGATATTTGATATGTCATCGAGTTAGATCCAGATGCCATTCTCTTAGCATAGCCTTGAGCAGGAAGGGCTGACTGTGCTCTTAAGAACTCTTCTGTTGCTGATCATACCTGGTGGAGCAGAAGAATGAAAGCACCAGCCAATCAGACTGAGCCCTGCTGGGAGCGAGCAAGTGCCATTAGAGGCCTTTCATTCTGCCCTGCTCCTCTCCTGCTGTCTGTACACGTTCTCCTGAATTAATGACTTCGGGCTGTCAATCAAGGGGCACCATTATTCAGATTCATCTGAGTTTCGATTCTGACACCTTCGCTAAGTGCTAAGCTAGGATGAAAATATAAAGCTTCAGCCATTAGCCAGAAAAGCTAGTCATCAGCCTAACAGCTTGCTTTTGTAGAACAATTAACTTTGCACTCCTGCGGAAGCAACATCATTGACACAAATTCCTGCAGCTGTGGACTGTGCCTGTTTGGCAGATAAGACAGTGGAGGTCCAAAGGGTCAAGCAACTTGTCCAAGGGCACCGGGGTTCCTGAGCATGAGCCAGGCTTGGCCTCTCCAGGGGTGCCACCTGGCTGGGGTCTAAGTATCTCTCTCCACTGGTCCCCCTGCAATAACACTTCCACTCTGTTATCCTGTCTCGTCTCTCCAAGCTGCTGCCCAAAAGGACCTTCTTTTTTAATATATATGTATATATATATATTTTCTTGATCAGAGGATAATTGCTTTATAATATTATGTTGTTTCTGCCATACCCCAACATGAATCAGTCATAGGTATACATATGTCCTTTCCCTCTTGAACCTCCCTCCCACCTCCCATCTCATCCCCCCCTTTTCGGTGTCACAGGGTATCGGATTTGAGCACGCGGCATCTTCCAGCAAATTTCCACCTGCTATCTGATTTTACATATGGTAATGCACGTGGGTCAATGCTGCTCGTTCAGTTCTTCCCATCCTCCTAAGGGCCTTCTGAAATCTAAGTCTTTCTGTATGATTCTGCTTTAGAAACCCTGTCTGTGGCTCTTTGGGGACTGTAGGGTCTGCCCCCTGCCTCCCTCCTGGCTTTCATTTCTTCCCTTTCTCACTGATGGCCTGCATTCCAGCCACGCCATCATTCTCTAAGCCTCTCTCAGACTTCTCAAAGCTGGTCATGCCGCTTGCAACCCTCTGTTCTGTTCTTCACTTAAAGCCCCACTGACCCTGAAGGGCCCCCTCCGGCAGGCTTGCCAAGGTCTCTTGGAGACTGTGTTCCCATGACACTTCTCTTATCATGACTCTCAGGAATTATATATTGAGCACCTACTGTGTTCTGGGTGCTGTTGGAGGCCCTGCGGAGAAAGCAGTGAACAGACAGACAAGTAAGGGAAAGATAATAAACATATGTAGCAGTGATATGTCTGGTGATGCTAAGGAAAATAAGCAGGCCATAGGAGACAGGGAGTGAGAGTGGGGAGGGGGGCTCTTTCAGGTTGGGGATGGCCCGTGCAGAGAGAGCAGGAAGGAAAGCAAGAAGTGAGCCCCGGACACCAGCATCTGAGCAGAAGAAAGAGCAGGTGCAAAGGCCTGTGAGGCTGCAACCACTTCGGGTGTCTGAGATTTGCAAGAAGGCTGGTGTAGCTGGAGCTTAGCATGTTAGTGGGGGCCAGGAGGAGGGGGTGGGGAGGGGTGCAGAGGTCAGTAAGAGAGAGTCAGAGGAGAAGCTGGGCCAGACCCTACAGAGTGGATGAGAATGTGGGAAGCCTGAGGAGGCATTTCTACACAGGCAGACCTGGTACAGTCTGACGGGGTTTCCAGGCTTCACCCTTCCCTCCCCTTGTGTTGCTGTTGATTGAATCTGCTCTATTTCTTGTTGCGCAATAAGCTCTGTGAAAGCAGGGGCTGTGTGTGGTTTGATCGCTGGTCTATCCTTAGGGTTTAGCACACTCCTGCCTCTGAGAAGATGCCTACCAAGGATGGGTACAGTGGTTCCCACCCCGGCTTGCTCCCTCTAAGACTACACAGCCATTGACAAAGCAGAGGATAGGGTATTTGAGTTCTGTGTAGGGTGACCAGCCCCCTCAAAAACCAGCCACCCAGAAAGCAGCTCCACTCCCAGGCCTGGCATTGCTGTGGGCATCCAGGTGCCTTGGGAGCAGGCCGTGCTTAGGGGGTAGCAGTGTGTTCTCTGCTCATCACGCTCCTCCCCAGCATTAGGGTTACATGCAAATACCGATGCTGCTTTCAACAGCTGGTGACAGTGTTGGCTGTTGTTCACTGTCTCCGTCGTATCCAGCTCTTTGTGATCCTGTGAACTGCAGCACGCCAGCCTTCTCTGTCCATCACTGTCTTCCTGAGTTTGCTCAAACTCATGTCCATTGAGTTGATGTTGCCATCCCATCATCTTATCCTCTGTTGCCCTCTTTCTTCCTGCCCTCAATCTTTCCCAGCATCAGGGTCTTTTCCAGTGAGTCAGCTCTTCGCATCAGGTGACCAAAATATTTGGAGCTTCAACTTCAGCATTAGTCCATCCAATGAATATTCAGGGTTGATTTTCTCTAGGATTGACTGGTTTGATCTCCTTGAAGTCCAAGGGACTCTCAAGAGTCTTCTCCAACACCACAGTTTGAAAACATCATTCTTTGGCACCTAGCCTTCTTTATGGTCCAGCTCTCACGTCCATACAGACTACTGGCAAAAGCATAGATGGACTAGATGGACCTTTGTCAGCAAGGTAATGTCTCTGCTTTTTAATATGCTGTCTACACTTGTCATAGCTTTTCTTCCAAGGAGCAAGCATCTTTTAATTTCGTGGCTCCTGTCACCATCCGCATTGAGCATGGGCAGGATAAATATCCCACTTTCTCTTTCTCTCTTCCTCTGTCTCTCCAACTGACTGACTTTCTCTCACTCTCCTCCACTCAGGAACAATTTGGGGGCTGCTCTGAAGTTATCGTCTTGACTTGGTATGGAGCCTCCTGCCCCCACTGCTATGGAAAATGACAAAGAACACCTGGCCTGCTGCTCATACTGCCAGGGAGTGAGGGGGGATTCAGGGTCAGCTCTGAGTGCCATGTGTGCATATGGGTTCTGTGGGTTTGTTTGAAAAGACGACCTTTTGTTGGTGGAGTAATTTTAGTTTTAGTTGGCACCGGAGACAAAGCAGTCTTTCAACACACCCGCAGCCTATAGGCGGCCAGGACTTTTTTCAATGAGATTGCAGGAAATTTGCCAAGTCGTTTGGGGCCTGTAAATTAGGCCTTGTTTAAAAATTTAGATAAAGCCCAATGTGAGAGAGAAATGCTTTCATAACATTAAATGTGAATTACACTGAAAACCCCTTTCAAGTTAAATGGAACCGTTCTCTGGAAGCCCAGAGACATGAAATGCTTCAAATGTCAAAAGAGTTTTCATTTATTGTCCCAAGTGAAACGAAGGCATTTTATGTGGTTTAATAGTTCAGATGCACATGTAAATGGAATTCACTTGGAGAATGCCGGGGCTGCTTCGGAATCTATTTTCACAAACCTGCCTGATTTCATCTCCACAGTAACCGTACGAGGGGTGGGTCCCAGCATCCCTGTATCAGAGATAAGGAGAGCCTTTCCCATCAACTGCATTCTTGCCACCAACATGTAAAACTAGAAGTATTGTCACATTTTAA
Source organism: Oryx dammah (assembly GCF_014754425.2). NCBI lineage: Eukaryota > Metazoa > Chordata > Mammalia > Artiodactyla > Bovidae > Oryx > Oryx dammah. The sequence goes on from NW_024070205.1 coordinate 27,818,475, forward strand.
ACGTTCATCTTAAAGGCAGCGGTTATTGAACCATCTGGAGAGATCTCACGGAAAACCAGTGAAAGGTGTTCTTGGTGTTGGCATCTGTGTTGTGGGCTTCCCAAATGGCTCAACCAGGTAAAGAATCCGCCTGCAATGCAGGAAACAACAGGAGACGTGGGTTTGATTCCTGGGTTGGGAAGATCCCTCAGAAAAGGAAATGGCAACCCACTCAGTATCCTTGCCTGAAAAGTCCCGTGGACAGAGGAGCCTGGTCAGTCACAGTCCATGGGGTTGCAAAGAGTCTGACACGACTGAGGGACCAAGCACAGCACATATCGATCTTAATGCCACTCTTACGTGTTTGTATCTGACATTGTCGGAAGCATCTCTTCTTTCTCTGAGAGCTTTTTCTGTGCATTGGTTTGCCTTATTCACTGCTGCTCTCCACCGGAGCCCCTATCTCTGTAGGCTGGTCCCTTTGATGTGCAACTGTGTTACTTATGATGTGGTTAAGTTGCAAAGAATAGAAATTCCAAGTGAAGCTGACTGCAGTGGCGAGGGTCTCCCATGGTTGAAAACCTTACAGGCTGTGTGCCCTTCTAGCATGGTCCCGATGCCTCAACCTGACTAGGGTGACCCAGCCTCCAGAGCGCAGATTCTGTCGTCTATAGAGGTCTTTTCTTTTCCTGTTCCCAGATGGCTGCCACTGGCCCCAAGGAACCTTGCCTCCTTGCTCATACCCAGTGGGTAAGAGCTAACTCTGTCCAATCTTCGAGAAAAAGTCCCAGACTCGTGCCTACCTCTGATGCAGTCCCTGAAGCAGAGGCAGGGGCAGGGGTGAGGGAGGTTATGCCTTGTTATGCTATTTACTTCCCTGGTGGCTCAGATGGTGAAGAATCTGCATGCAGTACAGGAGACGAGTTTGATCCCTGGGTCAGGAAGATCCCCTTGAGAAGGGAATGGCCACCCACTGCAGTATTCTTGCCTGGAGAATCCCATGGACAGAGGAGCCATGGGGTCACAAAGAGTCGGACAAGACTGAATGACTGATACTTGCCCTTTCATGCAGTTTACTTAGACCCAAGCCGCATGCTGTGGACCCAGAGCTGGCGTAAATCCAGTGAGCTGGTAAGTGTGTAGCACCTGGCTCTCTAAGAAACAAACAAACAGAAAGTAACAACAACAAACCAACAAAAAGAGAAGTGCAGCATTTGCCGATTCCTATAGAGTGAATGCTCCCGCCGTGGATGATTTTAAGCAATCGACGCAACGCCACTGATCATACTGTTGAAAACAGAAGCCCGCAGTTGGCTCTCAGGCCAGCACAGCACAGCGCTGCTTCCTCTAACATGTGTGGACCACATAGAGGGCAGGGTGGATCCTCAAACAAAAAGCAGAGCAAGGGAAAAGGCATGGGTTTGGGGCCACTAAAACCCACCCTCCCTAGCTTTCTCCCAATGCCGTGTTCAGACTGGTCCTTCATTGTCCATCTTTATGCCAGCTCCTAGTGTGGTGGACGTTTCTCTGTTTCTCTTCAGCACTGTAGATGTGTGTGTTTGCTCGGTCACTCAGTCATGTCCGACTCTGTGACCCCATAGACTGTAGCCCACCAGACTCCTCTGTCCATGGGATTATCCTGGTAAGAGTATTGGAGTGGGTTGCCATTTCCTCCTTCAGGGGATCTTCCCGACCCAGGGATCGGAACTGATTCCTGCATCTCCTGGCAGATTCTCTACCGCTCTTCCACCTGGGAAGCCCCAACAGTGTAGACAGTGGGCAGAAAATAACTCAGACTCAATATCCAGGGTCAACCTGGGGCCCTTAAGCAAGTCCTTTAGCTTTTCGCGGTACCCTCAACCATAAAAGATTATAGGAATAACCTCTGCCCCCAAAGGGCCATCATGAGGATTCAGTGAGATGCCAAATGTGGCTGTGCTTTGAAAACCATAGGATGCTACGTTTATACCGTTGATCCTTGAACAAGCCAGGGGTTAGGGGTGCCGACCCCTCCCACAGTTGGAAATCTGAGTACTACTGTCTCTGCTTCAGAAACAAAGGAATTGATAAACGACTCACCCAAGGGCAGGAAGATAAAACATTTGAGTAGAGTCGGGACTTAAGCCCTAGTTCTTTTGATTCCACATATTGTGATTGCTTGGGCTTCCCAGGCGGTACAGTGGCAAAGAATACACCTGCCAGTGCAGGTGATGCAGGAGATACCGGTTTGGTTCCTGTATCACGAAGATGCCCCGGAGGAAGAGATGGCAACCCACTCCAGTCTTCTTGCTTGGAAAATTCCATGGACAGAGGATCCTGGTGGGCTATACTACGTGGGGTCACACACAGCTGGACACAGCTGAATGCGCATGCGTGCCGATTGTGATTGCTAATCAAACAAAACCTTTCCCCGCACTTAAAGATATGCAAAGTCAAAATACAGGTAACCTATTAATGGGGAAAAATCCATGTATGAGTGAATCTGAGCAGTTCAGACCTGTGTTATTCAAGGGTGGATTGTATAAATATAAGATGTGTCCATTATTCTTCTCTAATGTATTTCCCACTCCACATGGACCACAGTTTAACACCAGTGTTAATTTTGTCCAGCAGACAAACCATGAACTCTGAAGTCAGACAGGCCTGGGTTCACACTCCAGCACTGCAATTTATGAGCTGTGTGACTACAGGGAAGACACTAAACCTCTCTCAAACTTTGTTTCCTCATCAGTAAGAAGAGGGATAATAATGTACCTTCTCTGGAAGGGTTGCTGCAAAAAAATGAATAAGATAAAGCATATAAGGGTACAATAAATGTAAAAGTCATTATTTTATGACATAATTTCATTAATTCAGCTTCCCTGATGGCTCAGCAGGTAAAGAATCCACCTGCAGTGCAGGAGACATAAGAGATGTGGGTTCAATCCCTGGGTTGGGAAGATCCCCTGGAGGAGGAAAATGCAACTCACTTTATCATTCTTGCCTGAAAAATCCCATGGATAGAGGAGCCCAGAAGGCTACACAGTTCAAGTGGTCAAAAAGAGCTGGACACGACTTAGTGACGTAGCATGCATGCACACACTAATTACCTACCCCCCCAATCCATTGCTGTTCTGGCTAAAGTCCCCAGTTTTTGTTTGAGATCCATCTTTCCCTGACTCTTAGGCTCTAAGGTTTGTGAAACATCCTCCATCCCCTCCCCTCACCCCCATTCCATATCCTGCTATGTAAGTCAAATAGTTATATCCCCTGACCACCCATATTAGTTTAGAGGTCCAGGCAGAATGAATCTGGGAGCTTCTGTGGAAGTTACTAGGAAGTTGCCCTCTCTGCATTGGGACCTGGAAGACGAAAAGGGTGGAGCTTCTGCCTCCACCTTGCCACCAGGAGGTAAGAGCTGAATGGTATATGAGCCAAGAGATGATGGAAACTAGCCTACTAGCATCATTTGCACCTGGATCACGTCCCTCATCCTTGGATATTTCATTAAATTTTATCTTTAAGCTATTTGGGGCTGGGAATCTAAATCAATTGCAACCAAAAGAGTCTTGTTTGTTATATCACACCTGGAGAAACTGAGCCTGGGAAAGATCACACAGGCGGGAAGAGGCCGCACTGCTGGCAGCGGTGGAGCCGAGATGAGGTCCGGCCCTCTGGCTCCAGGTCCCGTTTCCTTCCTCCCCTGCCCCCTACCCCAGCCCCCGGGCTCTGCTGCCACCCTTGCAGGACCGTTCTTCAGCTCCCAGCCGGCCGCTGTGGCATGTGCAGAGGGGACGCTGCCTCCAGATTGCGCACATCACAGCTTCTCACATCACACTGTGTCCTCGAGGGGGAGATGGAGCACCTGAGCCTGGGTCCTTGGCTGTTTGGATTTTCCTTAGAAGATTCCCAGGACCAGCTCCCTTGCGTTGCCAAGGAAGCTTGTGGATAAAACGAAGCTCTGTGGGTTGGGTCTCTGAAGCTCTCTGCTGTTTTTATAAAGGAAAATGGTGAGAGAGACCTGGGGGTCAACCCTCCTCACATTACACCACAAATTCTCGCAAGCATGCCTGGGTTTTTTAATAAATGTTATTTTGATTGGATTCAGAAGTTTGGAGATGACAAAGTGACACATTTTCACAGCTCCCTGTCAAACCAAAGCATGATTGCCAAACTGTTAAGTTAAAAGAAAAAAAAAAAAAAAAAGACAGGAAAAGGAGCAGCTTTGTGAAGCAACCATATAGCAACTTCAAGTTTCTTAGGGGCTTTGCTATAATTCTCATTCCCCCTCATTGTTGCTTCCAGGTATACCTCACTTAATGTAGCTAATGCTTTCTGGGGTGGGTGGGGGTGGCACCCCTCCCTTCCCTCAGGAGAATGTTTATAATAGTGTGATCAGTTAAACCATTTTGAATGCATTCCAGGAGGGGGAGTACTTGTTTTTATTTTAAAGCAAACTTTTACGAAGCATAACATCTCTTTAGCCATTGCTTTTTAAGGGAATTAGATGTAAATCTTATTGTAAATAGAAGGATCCTTTTATCAGGGGAAGACTTACCCTGGTTTCTACCTGAGAAAAATGCTGTTATGGTAGGCAGGCAGGTTCTTTACCACTAGCACCACCTCAGTTCAGTTCAGTTCAGCCGCTCAGTCGTGTCCGACTCTTTGTGACCCCATGAATCGCAGCACGCCAGGCCTCCGTGTCCATCACCAACTCCCGGACTTCACTCAGACTCACGTCCATCGAGTCCGTGATGCCATCCAGCCATCTCATCCTCTGTCGTGCCCTTCTCCTCCTGCCCCCAATCCCTCCCAGCATCAGAGTCTTTTCCAATGAGTCAACTCTTTGCATGAGGTGGCCAAAGTACTGAAGCTTCAGCTTTGGCATCATTCCTTCCAAAGAAATCCCAGGGTTGATCTCCTTCAGAATGGACTGGTTGGATCTGCTTGTAGTCCAAGGGACTCTCAAGAGTCTTCTCCAACACCACAGTTCAAAAGTATCAATTCTTCGGCGCTCAGCCTTCTTCACAGTCCAATTCTCATATCCATACATGACCACTGGAAAAAGCATAGCCTTGACTAGACGGACCTTAGTCGGCAAAGATTAATGTCTCTGCTTTTGAATATGCTATCTAGGTTGGTCATAACTTTTCTTCCAAGGAGTAAGAGTCTTTTAATTTCATGGCTGCAGTCACCATTTGCCGTGATTTTGGAGCCCCCCAAAATAAAGTCTGACACTGTTTCCACTGTTTCCCCATCTATTTCCCATGAAGTGATGGGACCAGATGCCATGATCTTCGTTTTCTGAATGTTGAGCTTTAAGCCAACTTTTTCACTCTCCTCTTTCACTTTCATCAAGAGGCTTTTTAGCTCCTCTTCACTTTCTGCCATAAGGGTGGTGTCATCTGCATATCTGAGGTTATTGATATTTCTCCTGGCAATCTTGATTCCAGCTTGTGTTTCTTCCAGCCCAGCGTTTCTCATGATGCACTCTGCATATAAGTTAAATAAGCAGGGTGACAATATACAGCCTTGCCGTACTCCTTTTCCTATTTGGAACCAGTCTGTGTTCCATGTCGAGTTCCAACTGTTGCTTCCTGAGCTGCAAACAGATTTCTCAAGAGGCAGGTCAGGTGGTCTGGTATTCCCATCTCTTTCAGAATTTTCCACAGTTTATTGTGATCCACACAGTCAAAGGCTTTGGTATAGTCAATAAAGCAGAAATAGATGTTTTTCTGGAACTCTCTTGCTTTTTCCATGATCCAGTGGATGGTGGCAATTTGATCTCTGGTTCCTCTGCCTTTTCTAGCACCACCTGGGAAGCCCCAAAAGCTAGATTCAGTTCAGTTCAGTTCAGTCGCTCAGTCGTGTCCGACCCTGCCACCCCATGAATCGCAGCACGCCAGGTCTCCCTGTCCATCACCAACTCCCGGAGTTTACCCAAACTCATGTGCATCGAGTCGGTGATGCCATCCAGCTATCTCATCCTCTGTCATCCCCTTCTCCTCCTGCCCCCAACCCCTCCCAACATGAGGGTCTTTTCCAGTGAGTCAGCTCTTCACATGAGGTGGCCAAAGTATTGGAGTTTCAGCTTCAACATCAGTCCTTCCAATGAACACCCAGGACTGATCTCCTTTAGGATGGACTGGTTGGATCTCCTTGCAATCCAAGGGACTCTCAAGAGTCTTCTCCAACACCACATTCAGAAGTATCAATTCTTCGGCGCTCAGCTTTCTTCAGAGTCCAACTCTGGCATCCATACATGACCACTGGAAAAACCATAGCCTTGACTAGATGGACCTTTGTTGGCAAAGTAATGTCTCTGCTTTTGAATATACTGTCTAGGTTGGTCATAACTTTCCTTCCAAGGACCAAGCGTCTTTTGATTTCATTAGCAACATACAGATGATGAAGAACTGTCAGTGTTAAAAGTAGACTAAAGATTTAGGGTGAGAGAAACAAAGTGTTCTGAGAAAGTCGACCAGCAGAAGAATCCTTCCTTTGGGGCTGTCCTTTATTTATTTACTGTTAAAAATGCTTAATTATTTTACTTTATGGGGTCTTAGTTCCCATATGGGATCTTATGGGCCATGCCACAGCAGATGGGACGTTAGTTCCCAAACCAGAGACGGAACCCATGCTGCCTGCAGTGGAAGCTCAGAGTCCTAATCCCTGGATTTCCGGGGAATTCCCCTTGTATTTGTATTTTTTCATGTTGCTTGTCTCAGTTCTGCCCATTTTCCTGCCCTACCTCAGGGATGCGTGTGTGCATGCTAAGTCACTTCAGTTGACTCTGTGATCTTGTGGACTATAACCCGCCAGGCTCCTCTGTCCATGGATTCTCCAGGCAAGAATACTGGAGTGGGTTGCCATTTCCTCCTCTAAGGGATCTTCCCAACCCAGGGATTGAACCCACATTTCTTAGGTTCTTTACCATTAGTGCCACCTGGGAAGCCCCGTTAACTCAGGATACTCCATCTTTTATTACAAAAGGTCCCCTCTTTGCCAGGGAGGATGAGGAACACTTCAAATGATCAGATCTTCTGGTTAAGAGACACTGCAATAGGCTGAATGCTGGTCCCTCAAAGATGTCTGTGTCTTAGTCCTTGAAACGTCACATGGCAGAAGGGCCTTTGCAGACATGACGTGGGAAACATCCTGGAGTGTCTGAGCGCAGTGTCATCACAGGGATTCTCACAGAGGAGGGTCAGACTCAGAAGGAGACACAATGATGGAAAGAGGAGAGAGATGGCGTTGCTGGAAGGGGGCCACAAGCCAAGACATGCAGGTGGTCTCCAAAAACTAGGAATTCAAGGAAGTAGATTTTCCCCTGGAGATTCCAGAAGGAGCACAACTCTGCAGATGCCTTGATTTCAGTCCTTAAGACCCATTTTCAGTTGTGTGTCCTCCAGAACTATAAGGTAATAACAGTGTGTTCTTTTAAGTCACTAAGTTTGTAGTCATTTATTACAGCAGCAGTCAGAAACTAGTACAGATATTCACTGTGTAAAGCATTAGAATAAGACAGTCCTCCACTTTCAGGCTCACAACAAAATTCATTCTTCCTTTGATGATTCAGAAGATACTTCAGGTTCCTACTGTACCTTGGGGACATGATTATGAAAATAAGTTCCTATTGTATTAATGCTGGTTAAGAGAGAGCTTGAACTGACAGATGTGAAACGAGTTTGCTTTTTCTATCCTGTTCTTAAGAAACCAACCAAAAAATGATCATTTGGAGTGGAAAGAAAAATGCCTGAATTACATAATCCAGAACCTGATTTCTGGTCTGTGCCCTGTTTTGTTCTGATTTCCATGGCATCTTGCCTACCTTTCTTGCTTTTTCAGGCTTCCTCTAGGTGTGTCCAACACTGTGGAACTGGGGTTACCATTAAATTTGGGGTTTGCAGAGAGGGACCCATTCTTTTCCCTCTCTTTCCATGCCTACTTCCTATTAATGTCATGAGGAGTTATGTGTGTTTATTTAGAAGGCAGTGGATGCCATTTATTGTAATACAACCAATGCACAAAATACTGCACTTAACACCAAGCTCACACTTGAATTATTCCCTCCAAGTGAACCTTCTCCTGCGTAGTATGTATCAAGTGCCTCCCAACTCTAGTTTTTATCAAGCCTGGCTGATAGAAAATGAAATAGCACTAAGCGTTTGTTCTCTTATGTCTTAAAAATGTCCATTTCTTAACCATACACAGAAAATCTGTCTTTAAAAATGGATTATGCGTTAGCAAGAGGTTGGCTATTTAGGTGCAGTTAAGCCTGCACCACTGTAAATAAGGCATCTTATCTCCACTCAATAGCATACCAATTTGAAGGCGAGGAATCGGTTCTTGTCATCTGTATTGCAGGGAGCTCTTGCCTGCCTGCTTGTGTTTGGGGCTGTGGGTCTGGACAGCTCATCTTCCTTCCCCCCACCCATTCAGTTACATCCTGTTTATGTAGCCCAGGACAGGCTGGCTTTGTTAGTGAAGTTGCCTTTTATAAGGGATGGCAGGCAGGGGCAGTTGGGGATTTCTGACTAGCTAAGCCGCAGGCTTTAGAGTTGGGGTCCTGAGGGTCACAGAGTGTTGACAAAGAAAGCCGATTCCCAGGGCTGGAATGCACAGAGTGCTTCCAGTCTCCCTTTCTCTTCCCCTGCAGTCCGCTGACACCTCTCTCTCAGCACAAACCCACTCAAGGGATGGACAGTTTTAAAAGTTCACCCCTGCTTATTGTATGCACGTTAAAACATGTTTAGGAGCTAAGTAGCTCAGAAATTGGGCTGTGGAGTCCAGATGCCTAGGGTAGCTTTGTTTTGGCTTTTTCTTGTAATAGCTGAGTAAAGTTGGACAAGTCCCCCAACCTGTTAATGTTAGTTTTCCCCATCTGTAAAATGGGAGGATTAGAATGTTACCTACTCCATAAGGGGGAGGATGTAATGAATGTCTAGTCAAGTCATTTGTATTAGGTAATTTCAGGTGTTCAGAAATAATAGTTTGTTGGTTGGTTAGTATTCATTGGATGAGACTCATAGCATGGGTCTCTTGAGCACTCAGTTCTGAAAGTCAGAAATCCTCTGTGCAGTGTCCTAGCCCTGGCGCTTTGGGCCAGCTTCCTGCACAGCCCCGAGGGTTGACGTGAGATCCCTGGCAAGTGCCCGGGCCAGTGTTGGACACCCCGCCGGCTCCAGGTTGGGCCTTCCTTCAGCTGCTGTTACTCCCCCAGCTGCTGCCGCCGCTCCTGCTGTCCCTAGGGGTCCTTGCTCTCATGCCCCTCTTACCAGTCCTGGCCTTTTGCCATGTTCTTTCTCCAAGGGAACTGTAGGAGAAGCAGCTCCCCCTGTACTCATGCTATTAATACATGATTCAGGGGCAACTGCTTATGGGTTGTAGCTGATGTGAAATACAAGCACACCTCGTTTTATTGTGCTTTGTGGACACTGCATTTTTTTACAGATAGGTTTGTGGTGACCCTCCATCGAGCAAGCCTATCGGCACCATTTTTTCCAACAGCGTCTGCTCACCCTTTGTCTCTGTGTCACATTTTGATAATTCTCACAGTATCTCAAACCGTCCGCCAGGAAACAGATTACCACTTGCTACAGGCTCAGATAATAGTCAGCATTTTTTAATGATAAAGTATCTTTAAGGCATGCACACTGTGTTTTAAACATAACACTGTTGCCCACTTAACAGACTCTAGTAGAGTGAAGACGTTACTTTAATACATAGTGAGGAACCAAAAAATTCGTGGGACTCACTTTGTTGTGATAAGTCTCTTGATTGTGGTGGCCTGGAACTGAACAAGCAGTATCTCCGAGGTCTGCCTATAATTGGACCCGTGGTTCTCAACCAGAGCAATTTGGCAGTGTTGGGAGACATGTTTGGATGTCACAACTAGGAGGAGATGCTACTGGTATCCAACAGGTGGGGTCCAGGAATGCTACTAAACAACTATGATGCACAGGGCTGCTCTCAACCCCAAATGGCAATGGTACCAAGCTTGAGGAACCCTGAAGTAGATAATGTCCTTGGTGATGGACAGTTTTTGACACGTTGGTTTGTTTTACTATAGAGATGGTGTTTGTTCACATTCTGGCCTGTTGGCATATGGAAAATGATGGTTGTCAAGTAAAGAGTAAAAATATACTCTCCTTCCCCACCACAATTACTCCAACTGAAAGAGGAATAGACAGCTAGAAGAGACAGTGTTAGCAGGATCCGGACAGCCGACTGGAACACAGGATTCTGGTCTTATCTCCAGTGCTTCCTGGGTAAGATGACTTAAACAAGTCACCTTATCTCTTTGGCCTTCAGGCTTCTGATCTGTCACATGAGGGGGTGGGAGGAGACATAAGCTACCATTCTGGTCTGCAATTCCTCGCTATAATTTTATTTTTTATTTTAAGGTTTTTTGGCTGCGCCGGAGCTTCTTTGCAGCACATGGGCTCAGCAGTTGTGGTCCTCCGGTGTAGTTGCCCCGAGGTATGTGGGATCTTAGTTCCCCAACCAGGGATCGAACCTGAGTCCTCTGTGTTGGAAGGTGGGTTCTTAACCATTGGACCACCAAGGAAGTCCCCTAACTATAATTCTGAAATCAGACCCAGAGGTCAGTCTTTCTAGAAGGTCCTGGTGGGGAATTCCTCGGATGGTGGTGACCATGTTGTCTAACACCAGATCAAAGAAGGTAAAAAGAACTCATGTTGTGTCTATGCCATGCCTTGAGCCACGTGGATGGGGGGCTCCTTGTGTGTGTTAGGTGATTCTGGCCCTCCTCTGTCCCTAAAAACCCTTATAATGATGATAGTAATGACAGCCACTAGCGCTGAGCACTCACTGGGCACCAGCACTATTTGAATAGTTTCCTGTATGAAAACATTTGATCCATTCATCAGTCCCAGGAGGCAGGGACCACCATTTCCCCCACCTCAGGCACAGGGAAACAGAGGCAAGAGAAGGCATTTTCCACCACTGTGGATCCCTAGCAGGAGAGCTGGGCAGGTTGCTGCCTTGACAGCAAGGAAGGGAGAGATGCTCATGCCAATGTCAAAGCGTGAACCCTCTCTAAGCAAATCTGAGCCCACTCGTCATCACTTAGCTTGAATAAGGAGAGCCTAAACATTTAATGTTCCAGTGAAGCTAATTTGTGAAATACTACTCTCTTTGGAAGGAAGAGATAAGACCATAGGAAATATACAGAGGAAATACAGTATGTCCCCTACATGCAAATGAGTTCTGTTCCGAAAGCCCATTCATAAATCCAGTTTGTTTGTAAATCCAACAGAGTTAGCCTAGATACCTAAGTAACACAGGTGGCTATATAGTACTGTACTGTCATAGGTTTATAATACTTTTCACATAAATAGTACATACAGTACAACTGCTGGCATACAGGGCCTGTCATGGAGTGAACTAACTGGAGGAGGGAGAGGAGGTGGGGGATGGTGGAGCTGAAGGATCGTCAGCAATAGGGGACAAAGGGCAAGCTGCAATTTCACTCATGCCTGACATTGATGAATTGGGTTCCGGCTCCTTGCTGGATTCATTTCTATCTCTAAAGATACTGTACTACTGTACTCTGTACAGTAAAGTACACAAAAGAACAACAGCTTGTAGAGGATGCACACATATGACAATGTATGCCAGACAGGTGAACTAACTTTCGTGATTGAACGTGCAAATGTATGTTCCCATCTTTGAAAGTATGCAACTTGAAGGTGCATATGTAGGGGACTTACTGGAACAGAAGTTCTATCACCCATCCACCCCCGACGCAAGCTAATAAATTTGAGGGGAAATCCAACCTGAAGTTCAGACATTTCACAGGAAGATAAAACCTTGAGAGCTGTAATTTCAAAGGACACCTCTGGAGAGGAGGCTGGATATCACTGCCAAGGAATGTGAGCTGACACTTCATGCCTGGCTGCCTGGAGAGCCCCGAGGCCCTTTCTGACTTTCTCATTCCTTTGTGAGCCAGTTGCATATTCTCCATCTGTACCTGTGTGTTGGGATTTCCCCTTGTACCTTGGGGAGGTGTGCAGTGAAAGTGGTAACCTGTGTTGAGCTCATCAGAAAGGGTAAGAGGTGATATACATGGACAGAGGCAGAGTCACTGTTGACCTGATTTCTTTTCAGAGGAACGCAGTCATGTGAGTGTTCACGTTTACTGTCTGCTTACTCCATGCCAGGTCCTGGGCTGAGCTCTTTGCTTGCATTAACTCGTTTTAATGCCACAACAGTCCCAGTGGGCAAGTGGGAGTATTTTTTGTTTTTCTTATATGGACCATTTTAAAGTCTCTATTGAGTTTGTTACAATACTGCTGTTTTATGTTTTTGGGGTTGTGTTTTATGACCATGATACAGGTGGGATCTTAACTTCCTGACCAGGGATCGAACCCACACCTCTTGCATTAGAAGGCAAAGTCTTAACCACTGACAGACAAGGAAGTCCCGAGATTATTATCCATATTCTATAGATGAGGAAAACTGAGGCTCAGAAGTGTTTGCAGGACTTTCTAGCATCGTAGGCTGGAAAATGGTGGAGACGCAGGTGACTTAACCCCAGAGTCTTCACTCTGGGTCACTACTCTGGTCAGATGTCTCTTACAACATGGGTTCTCGAGGCTGGCTCTC